>NW_022742614.1:943-1555 GCF_011630105.1 Anneissia japonica | reverse complement strand
ACCTGATCCTGAGAAGATACAGGCTATATGCGAGATGCCAGCTCCAAAGGATACACAAGCTTTAAACCGTTTTCGTGGTATGGCAAACTATCTTTCGAAATTCATAGAGAACTTTAGTGAAGTAGCAGCGCCCTTAAGGCAGTTGTTACAAAAAGACACACAATAGTGTTGGCAACCACATCAGCAGGAATCTTTTTAGAAGCTTAAAAGTATGATAACAAGCCCACCAGTCCTTGCATATTACGATGTGACCAAACACTTACCCTTACATGCGATGCATCCCAGTATGCATCTTAGTCGCTTCGATTTGTGGATGAATAAGAGAGGCAATTTGCACGTCCCTGAGGCATTGGAACAGCCCATGATGTTACCATTTCCTTTGATTTTTAAAAGTTTTTCGCATTTTTTTCCGTTTCGTAAAACCAACGAACGATTAGGCATTAGCCGCCACCAAAGACCTGTCTCATCGGCGTTAACAATTTGATCTCTGGTCAACTGATTTTCCTAAATGATGCCTGCAAGTTTGGTTTTGAACGGGTCAATCGAGTTAACATCAGCTGATTTGCATAAATCTGTGTATTGCTTCATGAATAGAACTAACAATAGTGTTTA
>NW_022742614.1:0-899 GCF_011630105.1 Anneissia japonica | reverse complement strand
ATTTTGCTAAAAGTTTCTGTGCACTTTATATTAGAAATAAAAATCTGGAATTGAGCAAAATACAGTATTAAAAGATGTTCTGTGTTGCCTGAATGTGCTGATGTTAGTTGCTTGTCATTCCGAAAGGGAACAGAAGCACCAACTCACGATAGCCAAAAAATACTGTCTAAGACTTTGAAATTAATAAAGTTCTTACTATATTTTCTATTATATTATGAGAATTTTATGGGGAAATGCGGCCGGGCTGCTCTTGAATCCGCCACTGAATGTTACGTATCATCGAGACACTATTTAAAAAAGCACTATTAAAAAACTGATTAAATAAAACAACCGTAATTCTATTGTTACAACGAGTCAGATACACCATGTATAAAACAAGTTCCCATGAATATGCACTGCAGTAAAGCCTCCAAAAATGTTATAGACACTACGTTACTTATTCGTTTTCAAAATGGTAACAACTGGATGTAAACACAAAATTAAGATGTGCAATAATTTCCTAACAATTTATGGAAAATTTGAATCATTTTTTTTTATTAATGGATTTGGGCTCAGGTGCAGAAATGTTAAGAATTTGAGATTTTTAGATCCCGGAAAAAATAATAAATAAATTTTATGAAAATGACTAGGTCTATATCGCCCTGAGCCTCATCATGATTGAGGCTGAGGTGAGAACATTTTAAGAATTTGAGATTTCTAGATATTAAGGTTAAGGATTTTTTATTATAGTTTTCCAGTATCTCCAGAGACTTCCATATTACTGGTAAATGAAATGTAAATTGATCATTGTGAATGTGACAGATTATTATGGCCGGTAATTGAATAATAACATGTTTTCGTCATTAAATAAATACACAATTAGGCCAAAAAGATTTATGTAAGGCTAACAATATTATAAA
>NW_022742613.1:0-539 GCF_011630105.1 Anneissia japonica | reverse complement strand
AGCGCAAAGGTTCATTGTGTCGATGAAACACTTACCCACTCATCACCAGGCTATCATCAAATAAATAAACTTTCAAGTGCGACAGACCAATCACCTCATTGTATCGCTCTGGAATCAGACTGCGTAAAATGCCTCGCAGGTGAGGAGTGTGGTACAAGGCCACCTGTGATGTCTCGCCATGACCTTGCAGCAATGGGAGGAGTAACGTCCGCGAGTTTGTAACACCACGTGAACCTCGAGTGTAATCTAACAGCACCTGCACTTTAATCGGTGCACCACGTAATTTAGATTCGGAGCACCTGGACAACAGGCTATCAATCTGAGAATAGAAAATTAAAGAACGATAACTGTTGAATTCGTTTTTTCTTCTACTATCAGTTATTAGTGATTTGTAATTTGAAGTGAGCACACTACCTGGTGGCAGATCCAGGATGTCGATGGGGAAAACGAGGGTGGGAGTGGTGGGGGTGCATTACAAATTGGTAAGACTCAACCATAGGGTAGGAACTGACAGGATACTAACTAAGCCTGGTGAGTTT
>NW_022742612.1:0-589 GCF_011630105.1 Anneissia japonica | reverse complement strand
CCCTTTTCAGAATATCTCATCATCCAATGAGGTTTCTATTTGAAAAAATGACGTAATTTACGTTCTAAAGTCAAACTGTTGAGAAGAAGCGAAGTTTTGAATCGCATGACTTCGCACAATGACACCACAGCAAGCGCTGAACGTCTTATAGAAAGGGAAGACTTTTTCAATGATAAATTGACCTTAGATTTGTCTGCTGACAGCGACATAGATGTTTCATATTCATCAATAAACTCCTAGTTTTGCACCGAAAATGGTATATAAAACTGATAGAAATTTGGGAATTAGGCCATAAAAACATCAGTTATTATCACCCTATCATATTATATAATTATAGGCTTTTAATTATGCAAAATTTAGAAAAGGGACATGCTGATAATATTTTTTTTGAGTAAAAACTAACCAGAGCCTTGCAGGCGTCAACGTTCCTATGCATGATACAGGACTTAAAAAGTATATAGGCCCTATATATATACACGTACATATACATACACATATATATACGTATACACCTATATATATATATATATATATACGTATACATGTATATATATGTATATTATACGTATATACATACGTATATATATAC
>NW_022742611.1:0-2390 GCF_011630105.1 Anneissia japonica | reverse complement strand
AACAATCGGTATTACAAAAGTAAAGTTAGTACAGACTTAGGAAACAATGTCCCTGCGTTATATTCTTATCGGAGTTCAAAGGTTTAGTCAATTGTAAACTAAGATGAACGTACATATGAAATACTACGGTATCTATTTTAACAATCGGTATTACAAAATTAAAGTTAGTACCGACTTAGGAATCAATGTTTCTGCGTTATATTCCTATCGGTGTTCAAAGGTTTAGTCAATTATAAACCAAGATGAACGTACATATGAAATACTACGGTATCTAATTTAACAATCGGTATTACAAAATTAAAGTTAGTACAGACTTAGGAATCAATGTTCCTGCGTTATATTGCTATCGGAGTTAAAAGCCAAATGACAAATATTCTAATGTCTCAATAAGTTTAAACACAAGCTTATCTGGGACGGATGCGAGGGTTAGGGGTTGCAGATGGTGCAGTCAAGCCCCTCTAAATTCTATTAAGAAAAATAATTGTTTTATTATATTGTTGATATTAATTATTGGTAAGATTTTTAAAGTATGAGAGTGCAATTTCCTGGCACCCAGAGTTCGATATTCTCAAAATTTTCGCGCCTCAGCCCTAACCATGTTGGGGCTCAGGTGAAGTGAACTCTTCACAGACCCATGGGTGCAGTTCACTGGGGAAGAGGAACACGCCCCCCACCACACATATTTTTAAGGGGAAAGGGTTGGTCCCCTCAATTTTTGGGAATCAAGAAGATATGCCTGAAAATTGTTGAACTAAACTGCATAAATGACTCAGGTTTCAACGAAAGAGCGCGGTAGGCCTACAGTCAGAGTACCGTACATCTTATTTTATAGCAAGATACAGGTATACTCTGCCCACAAACATCTGAATTACCTATCATACACATTTCGAGTGCGCATGCCTTTATTATAATTTGAGAAGTATGAGAAAAAGCCTGTAAAAATAAAATTGGTTTTCTGCACATGAAGTAGGTAAAGTAAATACATCAAAGACAATTAAGTTTTATTTTCTATTGTACATCACAGCGATTAATTATATCGATAATAACAAATTTTACAAGAGTGTCATAGAAGTACAATTTCGAAAATTTTACCACCTCAGGCACAACTGTGGTGGGGCTGAGTTGCATGTGGACTCACAGTTTTGAAGTAGGTAAATTAAATACATTCAGTTTTTAAGTTGTATTTTCTATGGTACTGTACATCACACATTAAATCTCTGTGGTTGCCGAAAATAGCTGATGAAAGATCATGAGAATTTGTTGGCGCTTCCCTTTGACTATATAATGTTGATGATAAAAAATGTTGTTTCATTGCCGGCCATAGAGGTACTATATCTTTAAATGTTCTCACCTCATTCCCACCATTGTGGCCACATGGCTTTGAGGTAAAATAAATTAAATACATAAAAGAAAGTGAATGTTTTTAAGTTATATTTTCTATGGTTCATCACACATACTACTTAGATCTCTATGGTTGCCGAAAATCGCCGATAGAAAAAAAGATCACACAAATTTGTTGGCGTTTCATTTTGAATATATAATGATATACTGATGTGATGAATTTTACTATTATAATTTTCCATTTCCGGCAATCTACAGGTACTAATTCTTCAAATTTCTGCACGCACCTCCTACCGCCAAATCCTGCATCCGCCCCAGCTTATTTTAAATAGTAAGGTAGCATACCGACCACTAGCGATAATACTACTTTGCGCTGTATCGGTAAAACTGGAGATACTGTCTTTGAGAGCATGCGCTCTTTAAATCAAACATATAATGTGTTTAGGTTATGTGATGCAAGTATAATCTAATATGTTAGGAACATGTAATTTTAAAATACCTGATTTTAAAATACAATTTATTTAGGTGATGTAATGCAAGTATTAGGTTATATATATAGGAGAAGGTAATATCACCATATTGTGAAGATATCATATTCAATGTATATAATATACAATATTCTATCTCTTACTTTACTATATTTTATTGCAAAATCTGAAGTTAAAAAAACTGTCACGGAATATACAATCTATAATAAACATTGCTCGTTCCTGGTGTTCTGTTTCAATATTCCATTCCTGAAAAATATATTTAACATAGACGGTATTATTGAATGGCCACATATTAAAAAGTATCTCATTCGCGATCCAGCACGCCAAAAAAAAAAGAAAGAAAGAAAATAATCAGAAGAGGGTATATCTGGCAGTCTATAGTCATGTGCGATATTATTTCTATATCAAAATCGTGACAGCAGACACTTTAAAAGAATAATAGAAACTCAGATTCCACCTTGAGCTCGAATCACCACAATGCCTTCGTCAAGTGGTATGACATTTGCCATGTATGCGAAAGGGCCCGGTTGAAGTCCCGGTGGAGACTGATTTTTTTTT
>NW_022742610.1:0-598 GCF_011630105.1 Anneissia japonica | reverse complement strand
ATCATCATTGTCATTGTCATTATCATCATCATCCTCATTACAATCATCATCTGTCATCATCATCCTTGTCCTCATCATCATCAACCACATCATCATCCTTATTAATTATAATTATCAATCATCATCCCATCATGATTATGAAGAGGACGACAAGAATGAAGATGAGGATGAGGGGCAGAGGGAATGTTTCTCATCATTTGTCATTATTAACCTCATTAACATCATAATTCTCATCAATCATACTCATCATTATCACGATCATCCTCATCAACAACCATTATCATCAATCATAGTCATCATCCTAATCCTCTTCCTTATTATCATCATTATCCTCACCATCCTTATCAGCATCATTTTCTTTCTCATCATCCATTATCAATCATCATGTACTTCATCATCTTCCTTACTTTTCAACCGCATCATCATCATCCTCCTTATCATCATCATTCTTAACTTCATCACCATAATCATAATCATCATTACCGTCATCCTCATTATTATCGTCATCCTCATCATCATCCCGATTACTGTCATCATCATCATCATCATCATCATCATCATCATCATTACCATCATCATTTTCATCATTATCCAAAAC
>NW_022742609.1:0-787 GCF_011630105.1 Anneissia japonica | reverse complement strand
TAATGCTTTGCAAACAATTGTGATACACAATGTATAGTTCTGAAAAAAGATCTTGTTTTTGTTGAGAGTGGCTTGACTTTCGGTTCAGTTGCGTCTGTGGAACCTCTGTGGGGTCCCCGCGTACTTGTAATGTCCGTGTACGATGGTGCAAAGTATTTAGAGTAAAGTACGGTTGAAAAAAAAAACTCTGAATCCAACGGACGAATCTAGCCCCGCTCCCTGTGACCGCTAGTAGACGCCGTCCTTTGATTGTCGGTGGCGCGTCGTGGCGTTGCATTCTTCATGAATCGCGTCGGGCGCATGCAGTGAGTGCCGGCTTTTGGCTTTACACACTGATCCGATTTTCTGATCGGTTCGGTAGGCTTTTCTGAAGCTTAAATTCGGATTCGGTGTGAATGTACCTTTAAGCATAATTTTTCATGCCAATTTTATTATTGTTCCATGTTCTATTGAAAGTATACATCTCAATGTCATCTACTAACACCAATAGGCTACTATTGAAACATTGTTTGAGATGTTGTTGGCTTTAAACAAAGTAAAGTGAGAATGATGTAATTGTTTATTATAATAATTGCATTACCGTGGGATAATTCTTTCAAGGCACATATACCAATTATCTTGATACATTACGAATCTAAATGACGATCATGGCAGTGTACCATCACGAGTTTTAATGTAAAACGCATCGTTTATAATAATTGCATCCCTGCAGGTTAGAGACATTTTTATATCTTCCAACCTTACACAGTATAGGCCGATTATCAATACATTTACCAATTATTGATTA
>NW_022742608.1:601-838 GCF_011630105.1 Anneissia japonica | reverse complement strand
TGCAGCACATTTCGTGTCAATGTACTGTAATGCAGGCTGGCCTGACGAAGACGAATAGGCTGGCTTGTTACGTACGTGTGTGTAGGCCTATCTATGCCCTAGCCTAGTTTAGATCAGATACTACAGGAAATAAATGTAGGCTAAAAGTGGCTTTTATGTGTATTAAACCACACATTCAAATCAGTCAGTAGCGATGAGTGTATGTACAGCACATTTCGTGTTGCCGCACTGTGGTGT
>NW_022742608.1:0-592 GCF_011630105.1 Anneissia japonica | reverse complement strand
TACATGATACTATAGCAGGTCCCACAAGGAATTTTTGTTCTATTGAGACGGTAGCTTTTCAGCATTGCTCTAGGATGATTTTCCTTTACATATGAATTTTTTAGCATTTCTCTACACTTGGCTATCCGCAGTCAACCACATAGGCCTAGGTACGTAATATATTAGATCAGATGTTAATTACATAAAATGTAGGCCGACAGTCGTATTTAATGGGGGTGGAGTGGATTTCTTTTTTCGCGATTTACCATGGGATGGCTACTGTCATCGTTACCTAGACGCCGTTGTCCATATAGTAATGATGAAGATCGTTCGTGTACCTATTGACTGATGAGGCATGATTAAAAGTGCCTTTCATTTTCAATAGATTACATTCCATTCCAACCATGGTATAACCATGGAGGTATAGTATAACCAGTCGATGGATAGCCCAGTAATGAGATATTTTGTTTAGATTTCACAGCGTGTTCCATGTACCTTCTCCATTTATTTAAAATTAAAATATTAAAACATTGCCTATAATCTAGTAATGTACTAGTATATTATTTCTAGTAATGTAAATATTTAAAAACATATTGGGCAAGTATTCATACTA
>NW_022742607.1:0-1207 GCF_011630105.1 Anneissia japonica | reverse complement strand
GACTTGCAGTCTTCGTCCAGAAACCGCAACAACCTCACGGTCGTTGCGATCGGGCGCGAACACGTAGCGACGGAGGAGAGATCCAACAGTATCTGGCCGCCGGAACTATAGACGTCTTCTCCGCATCCGAGTCTAAAGTCCGCGAAACCTTGTAGGAAGCCGGACATGACCGTCCAACGTCTCAATCCATTTTTCGCACTGTACGTCCCGCTTCCTTCTCCGAGTTTGATGTTGAACGTCAACGCCATGGTTCGTCGCGAACGAACAATGCTACCCGAATTACTTATTCTTCTTGTTTTTATACTCGACGATCTCTTCTTTAAAAGGAAACAACTGGCTTCGAAATTAACATATAAACGCGAGACGCAGAAAGTAGAATACAATCGGCATGCTGTTCTTCTTCGCCCTGATAGTGATGTTAGTTTCGGTCGCGTATCCTATGCCGACCGAAGATCAATCGCCTTCGACGGACGAAATCGACGTCTCTTTCGCAAACGAGCATCGGCATCTCGCCCATTGTCGAAATGCGCGTGATGAAGGAGTGGCGAACCCTGTTCGTGGGCGCGAACAACTCGGCGTTCGTGTTCGATCTCGATCGAACTCTAGAATCCTCGACGGCTACGAAGTTAGACTGGATGCCGGACTCGGTCGCCAAAAAGAAGTGCAGATTGAAAGGGAAGGAAGAACACGACTGCCAGAACAACGTGAAAATCGTAACTCCGGATTTAACGAACGGTCGAGTGTTGATCTGCGGAACCAACGCTCAGAAACCGAAGTGCATTCATGCCGAGATGTCGAACTTGGAGAGTGGTTGGAGGAGAAGGAACGCGACGGACGGTCTGTACAATTGTCCGTTCGCCGTCGACCAAAAAGTAACGTCCGTCTTCGCGGAGGGTAGCAGGGATTCCGCACTGACGGGGTCGATGGGCAACGCCGTTCCTCTCATAACCAAGAGGCACGATTCGTTGTGGCTGAATCACCCGAAATTCGTCGGTTCGTTTGTAGAGGGAAGAGAAGTGTTTTTCTTCTTCCGAGAAGTTTCCGTAGAAAACTGCGAGAAGATTTACCATTCGCGAATCGCCCGCGTTTGCACCGACGACAAGGGAGGCAGAACGATACTGGACTCCAGCTGGACGACTTTCCTGAAGGCGCGACTCGACTGTTCGTTCCGAGGGGAATTTCCGTTTCGCTTCAACTACCTGCAGGA
>NW_022742606.1:0-785 GCF_011630105.1 Anneissia japonica | reverse complement strand
AAAAAAAAAAAAAAAAAAAAAAAAAGTAACATTCTTTTAAGACAATCAAACAGCTTGTCGTACCACTGCTAAAACTTTGGTTTATGTTACAATTCTCGCTTATAAAAACAAACAATAATCGGTTGATTTAAAATAAAGAAACTTATTATTATTAACTTATTATTTTTTTTCTTGGAATCAACATCATTCATTATAAGGTCCTTTGTTTTATTATTATTGTTATTATCATTATATGTAGTGTAATGGTTTCTTTAATTGATCGACCTAATATTGCTATCCTCAATAATTTTAATATTGTGATCGATCCTTATAATCGTTGATGTTGGGCAACTCGGACAGCGTCGTATGATTGTTATATATTTTTTTTTTTCAATAATCTTTGTAGGCCTATTGATAATAGGACAAAACCATGCACTCCCACCTGAATTTTCTAGCAAAATAAAAAGCTTGGAGGCGGGATTTCTTTTTTTTAAAAATAAAAATAGAAATTGTCCAGGAAATTCTAATTAAATTAAGTATAGACCTATTTTAAGTGAATTATAATGATGGTTTCACCAACCTATTCAAAATGATTAATTTTAACACATTTAATTTGATTAGGGATATTGTATAGTTTAAAACAAAAAACAAAGGGGAAAAAAGCCACCCCTTCCCATCTAAAATTGTGTTGTGATGCGACGCTAGACAAGTAATTTCTTCTATTTGGTCTTATTGGAAGCTAAAAAAAAATATTAACACGAGAGGTAATTACTATATATTATGTATAAATGTTGGTTTATAAACTT
>NW_022742605.1:0-516 GCF_011630105.1 Anneissia japonica | reverse complement strand
CCCCCCCCCCCCCCACATAGAAAACAATACGACATAGGGCTTATTTTATTATTACACACGTGTGTTTGAAACTAAATATAAGCATTTTCATGGTGGTTTTATTTATTACAATCATAGGCCTATTCTTTCACCATCATTACACATTGGGGTTCTTTTAAACTGAATATAAGCATTTTCCTTATGGCTTTATTTATTACAAACATTTTATTCTTTCAACATCATTACACATCGAGGCCCTTCTTTTAGGTAAAACGATCTATCTTAAATTTTCTTTCTCAAGTTTTGGGACAATGTGTTATAACTTAGAAGGCAAAGGAGAGCAAGCACAAGCCTTAACATTAAAAAATGCGCGCGAAGCGCGCGAAAAATTTTTGTTTTTTTAAATTCTAATTTCGTCGGAATTGATCAAAACTCCCTAAAATGTGCAATTTTTAGAGGAAATTGGCCTACTTCAACAAGAAATGCTCTTATGTTATATATGGCCACACTCGTTTTTTTTAACTGAATATAAGCATT
>NW_022742604.1:0-647 GCF_011630105.1 Anneissia japonica | reverse complement strand
CCTCAGTGTCTCGCTCCAATACCATTACGGTGTGGCACTAATTATATGGGCATGGTATAGATATAGGCCCTATAATTATTTTAGTATGAATTGTTGGTTCGAATGTATGAATGAAAAATTGAATGAATGAATGAATCAATCAATTAAGGAATGAATTAATGAATGAATGCTAATATTTGATAGTACAAATTAAAAAAATAAAACTCTGTTAATACCACCACCACCACCAACATATTCAACTAATTTTATAAACAAATTAAACGGCCATATTCAGAAAATGCAACCCCGATCCTACACCTCCAGTTTTGGGGAAACGGGACTGCAGTTCTGAATATGACAGTATTCTCACATGTGTATTCCATGCCTGTGATAACAACTAATACTAATTACTTTCCATTTTATTTACAGTTGTCGATATTACCTGGTTATCCATCAGATGTATAATGACGCCATCATAATTTGTTTGGCAGTTCTGTACAGCATCTCGAATCAATACCGGCGCTTCATAAATTTCCAATATTAATAATTTAACAGGCTTAAAATACGTTACAACTATAATAGCCTAGGCCTACTATATAACTTACAAAATAGCTTAATTCAACTTTGTGCATTTGCTCTTTCTTCACATTATATAGTACCGATTAAAC
>NW_022742603.1:0-517 GCF_011630105.1 Anneissia japonica | reverse complement strand
AAAATTTGAGGAAACAGTACCTCTAGATGACCAGAAAATGACATTTTTAGTAAAATTCATCATCACCACATCACCATTATATATACACAAAATGAAGTGCCAACAAATTTCTCATGATCTTTTATCAGGTATTTTTGGCAACCATAGATATCTTAATATGTGTGATGTACCATAGATTGTTTTTGAGTATGTACTTTACATACTTACTCTATTGAGGAAATAGTATCTCTAGATGGCCTGAAATTACACTTTTATATAGTAAAATTCATCATCACAACATCACCATTATATAGTCAAAATAAAGCTCCAACATATATATAAATATATATAAAACACTATAATGAGCACTTGGTGGAGCACCGTAGACTGAAGCACAGTGGCATTCTCGGAACATGTCTGTTACACGAATAAAAGCTTGCGTCCTCTTTATAAAATGCCTCATGTGATAAAATGAAAAACAAAAATAATGATTTGAAAATGCAGAGTTTACAGTAGAACACATTTTATTCAGGAAACA
>NW_022742602.1:0-860 GCF_011630105.1 Anneissia japonica | reverse complement strand
GCATAGACAATATACTAGTCTTTTTTAGAAGAAATATTATTAGATTAAACGCTACCATCAGAATCTTTCCGAACTCCTACCCTCCGCCAAACTAAACACAGCACTGCTTTCCATACCAAGTGCTCCACGCATTCAACGATACATACAAATACGATTTAACCAAAAATGGTATGCACTACCGCGAAATATCATCTTTAAAGACCCCAAAGTTGTCACCACAGCTGTGCAAGAATACTATAGTCTGTGTCTTATGTATTCTGTATATAAATATATAGACAAATAATAACGCAAAGCGAAAGTAAGGTACGGTATTGCCAATATTTATTCGAAATAATACGATGTTTCGAGCACAGCTCTTCATCAGGTAATGACAAGGATGTAAACGGAGGAATTTTTAAGAAGTATACTGTACTGTATTACAAAAGACATAAGATAAAAGCATGGACGTGAATATTGTACCTACAAAACAAGTAACTGCTGAATGACAATAAAACAAAAAACCGCTAAAATCGGTTACAATGAAGCTGTAGCCCAGTAAATCCGACGAACTAAACTGCTGGGAAGCAAAAACATGCCTATGACAACATATATGGATTAATAATAATACAATACTAAAATCATCTGCTGATATATATTTTTTATAGATTACAGTACTAATATATATATTTGTGTAGCGGCAGTTTGGCGCAGCGGCTGAGGTTCGGGCTTTCAATCGAAAAGTCGGGGTTTTCGAGTCTCCGCTGTGCAGATTCGCTTGTGTACTTGGGCAAGGCACTTTAGCTACATCGCTTCAGACCACCCAGCTGTATCAATGGGTACCAGCAAACTGCTGGGGACTAACCTGCGACGGACTAGTGTCC
>NW_022742600.1:0-1242 GCF_011630105.1 Anneissia japonica | reverse complement strand
TCTGTAACAGTATCCTATGATTAACCCTATCAAAGGCTTTGCTGATATCTATGGAGTGCGATATCGCTCAGTATTCGTTTCTTGAACTGCAGTTCAATTAGAAATTTACTGCAGCGAGTTCTCTGGCCTCTGATTGGTCAAATTATGCACGGAGGGCGCTAAACTCGCAGCGGTAACTTAAACTCACTGCAGTAAATTTTTTTTCTCTTCTTTGATTGGTTGAAATATTCTGCAGCCCAAATTCTTGCTGCAGAAAGTTTAATATATAGGAACGTTCCCAAACGTTACTACGATGCATTTGATTCGTCGATGAATTATTGAAAGTTTACAGAATAAAACATGTATCACATCACATGTTCGAAAGCTTTAAACGGTTGAAATATCATACTTCTATACTCCTAATTATACACCCTTCTAATAGCAACAATGACTGGGCGTATCATATGATATGATGTCTAAGACTACAGCATCAATAGGAGGTGGTTTTCTCTCGTCAAGATCACATGCTCAATGGGGTTCATTGTACCGAATAACGTCATATTAGATTTCCGGCAGCAAAACCGTGTTTCAAAAGTGAGACCAGACTATTGTCTTTAAGATGGATGATAAGATGAGTTCAAACTACTTTTTAAAGAATTTTAACCACTACTGAGAAAATTGATATTGGACGGTAATTTGTTTATAGCATGTTTATAACCTTTCTTTGGAACCGGGATGACAGTCTCAATTTTCCGATCGTTTGTAGAGACACCTTGTTATAAACTTAAATTACGAATATCAGCTAGAGGTTTGACAAACGGCTGAAAATTTTAAAATCGTGGATATTATTCCGTCAGGTCCTGATGATTTACTTGATTTAGGCTAATGTATAATTTTCAGAACTTCTCTTGGACATTAAACTTTTGAGCAAATGTATGCCTATCATTTGTAGCGCTTTCATCGGTGGTGAATAAAGGGTAAAGAGAAAGGCAGACAAATAACCCATAACTTGCAGCGTCATTGTGTGCTGAATTGCGTATGGGCGTGGTCCGTGACAACTAGCAGTCGTAAAGAGGCGCTTCATGGTATACATGTTCACATCATTTTACAACGACAAGGGCTGAAATTAACCATTCTTCCGAAAGATGCAATGGTTTCTTTAAAGTGCACACGAGCCAGATGTATACACTGGACCTCCATTTTAAGTCCTTGTCCGAGAAGTAGAAAATCTTATTGCGTCAAACTCTTTTTGCTACTGGAAGG
>NW_022742599.1:234-720 GCF_011630105.1 Anneissia japonica | reverse complement strand
TCGACGAATCAAATACATCGTCGTAAAGCGTTTGGGTGGTATATTAAACTTTCTGCAGCAAGATTCTTGGCAATAAATTCCAACCAATCACAGAGCAGAAAAAAATTTACTGCAGTGAGTTTAAGTTACCACTGCGAGTTTAGCGCCCTCCATGCATATTTTGACCAGTCAGAGGCCAGAGAACTCGCTGCAGTACGGTATGAATTGAACTGCAGTTCAGCAAGGTAATTCAACAGAAGGACGCACATCTCCGCTCTCGAACATAGCGCGTGCGTACAGTCTGCTTTGATCTTTACTGTGGCATCGACAATCCGATACTAGTTGTGAGTACAGCCGTCAATTATTAGTCTATGCGTGCCATTCGTTTTATGGTGTTAGTTTTTATTTTATTAATTGTGGGTACTTCGCAATGTCTGTTACATCTGATTTTTTTTTACCGCGAGCTTGTTAAATGCTTCTATAAACTGCAATTTGATTTGTGAAAAA
>NW_022742599.1:0-173 GCF_011630105.1 Anneissia japonica | reverse complement strand
TGTAACATTAATCTGTCATTTTGACAATGTTGGCATAAGGTGCCGAAAACGAACATTTGAGTATATACAGAACATTTATTAATTTTTTCTGCGAAGTAAGTCTCATGATCGACAATTCACCACAATTTTGGTAAAATTAATGTTGAAATGAAGAATATAATTTCAGTCTAATG
>NW_022742598.1:0-548 GCF_011630105.1 Anneissia japonica | reverse complement strand
TCCTGGGTTTTTCAAAAAAATAGTGAGGGAGATATTTGTTATTTTTCACAGTTTGGCAAAATGTGAGGTCTCACTACAAAATGAGTCTCATCGTTAGAAAATCAAAAAATGAGTTAATATTACATTTTGGTAGATCAAATTATAAGCTTTAATTTGGTCTTTCAATGGCTTTACTAGGATAAATAGATCCAGAGATGTTAGCATTTAAAGTTTAGGTGTATGAGAACCAGGTTTTGAGAAAATCGGCCTCAAAGATAAACTAACCTGTACAAGTAATAGGACTAGAATTACAGAATATGCGAAGAGAATACTGCTTTAGTAAGAAAATTCACTTAAAAAGCACACAATCATAAAATATAAGTATCAAGTTATTTAAAAACATTAAAATCAAAATTTTGTAAAAATTTTGCCTTTGACCTATTTTGGTGAATATCTCAATATGATTTCACCAACGATGCGTCTCATTTCGTGGTGAGACCTCACAAATGTGTTGTTATAAACAAGTTTTCAATAGTTCTGTCATTGCTTGTCTTGCTGTAATCATGGTC
>NW_022742597.1:0-1108 GCF_011630105.1 Anneissia japonica | reverse complement strand
TTAGAAAAGAAACGAAGACAAAAATAAGATCATGTTCCGACATCGGCTGGTTCCCATGACTGGGGTGTAGGTCGTAGTTACAAAGCTTACGGCTAGAACTTGACGGCCGTCAAGAAGCAGATAGATGCGTTTCTGTACTACAACAAAGCGTGGAAAATTAGAAGAGCGAGAATCGTTGGTTCGGCGGCTCTTTCCAGCGAGAAAGCTCTCAAGGTTGGTCGGGCGATGGACGTCGCCGTGTCTGCGATGAAAGATCCCGATGTGAATCGAATGCTCGAAGATTTGGACCTGACTTTCGTGTCCGCCCAACACCCCTTGACGAACGCGAAGGAGGGTGATCCTGACGCAAGCATCGCGGTCGTCGATCTCATCACGAAGGAACGTTCGACGTGTCGGCCGGTTGTCGTGGAATTCAAATTCACGTCCATCACGGCGGTTTCAATATAGACAATAAGTAGTGAGCCCTCTGTTGGTCACTATTATACATTTTAGATATTTTCGTAGTTGGGGGCGCTAACGCGGGAGCGATATTTTCATTATTTTCCATATATGGGTTTTTAAATGACCAACCAACAGCTTTAAAATTAAAAAAAATAATGAATATTCATGATATTATCGTAGAAGACATGCTAAACAGTTCCGTAGTATAACATAGGTACGATGTCATGGCTCCTGATTTTTCGTGTGAGTATTTGAATTTATTCCATGTTTTTCACCCAAAACTTAAGAAAATCTGGCATGTAAAGTTTACATGGCTATAAATAATTTTTGCAATTTTTTGAAACATTGCAACTTGCTCCATGTTATTACCTTGAAAAACAGGTATCGTAGAGTCCCCTACCTGCCCAATGTAATAACTGTCTCTTATACACATCTAGATGTGTATAAGAGACAGTGTTTGGCCTTTAAAATACACGTGTTTAGCTTAGACAGGCCTAGCATGTCTACCTTTTAGACGTTTATGGCGTAATAAATAACACAGACAAGATAACTAATATGTTTTAAAAATATAATTCAAATGTTTCTAGCAGTCTTCCATAGGGAAAACTAGGTCTAGGCTCCCAAAAAATAGCCTAAGCTACGGGAGGGTTGGCTGCCGCCTGGGCTT
>NW_022742596.1:0-921 GCF_011630105.1 Anneissia japonica | reverse complement strand
GAGATGGTAATAGATTTGCCACAAAATTTATTAAGAAAATAGACGAGATCTTTCGGGCGTAACCCTTTATCAAGTCAGTTTAATAGCTCTATGGGAAACTTGCATGGTTAAAAAGAAGGGCGCCGCCTACGTTGGGCACGACTTCCGCCTCATTTTTACAATGCGAGAACTCTATCTTGTATTTCTAGTATCTTTGTTATTATTATTATCATTATTATTATTATTATTATTGTTCTCAAAGTATAAAATACAATCTCATCAAAGCAATGTACACATATAGAATACATATAAATATTATTATTTTAATAGTAGTATATACTTATTTATTATTGTTGAAATCATTATTAATATTATTATATTATATATTACTATATTATATTCTTATTATTTCAAAATTATAGTTTATTATTAAAATGAATTACAATGTTAGTACTGTTATATAATAATATTATTTATAATATTTTTATCACCACTATTGATATCATTACAGTATTATCATCATCCGTCATCATCATCCTCATCCTATTCGTCATCATAATCATCCTTACTGTCATCGATCGTTGTAATCATCACCATCATCACATCATACTCATCCATCGTTATCTTCCTCATCTTCATCACATCCTCATCGATCATCTATCGTCGTTATCATCATCCTCATAATCTTCATCCTCCTCCTCATCCTTCATCATTTTCTTCATCATCATACTCATCATCATATTCATCCTCATCCATCATCATCCTCGTCATCATCAATGGTGTAGCCAGCTATTGGCACATTTGGGAAAGTCCCACACCATTTTTCAAATGGGTCCACATTTTAAAAATTGGTCCAAAATATGTAAATTTATGCATGAAATGGATCCAGATTTCTCATATTTAGCTAAAAATGGGTAAAATTTAAGAATATGGGTCCAGATA
>NW_022742595.1:0-908 GCF_011630105.1 Anneissia japonica | reverse complement strand
TGTATTTTACATGCCGCCCGGCCAACACAACGTGCGTGCTGTGGGTATCGTTGATCATGATGCTATGAGCTAAAATATGGCCTATTAGGGCTACTTTTGGCTTTTTATTATCAACAGTAAGTATTAAATTAACATATTTAGAAACAGCTAAGACAGACTCAACGAGATATTACCAGTATAAACATTACTGTGCTATTTTTTTGTTGGGCCCAGAGAGAGTTGAGGCTTTAGGTCTAGGCCTAGACCTAGAGAAGGGTGTAGGCTAGGTGGCCAGGCTGTATAGGCTCGTATTGGGTTGCCTATAGAGTTAGGGCCTAATATTTTGTATTTCTTTGTCCAACCTGGTCTAGCATACTGTAGGCCTAGGCTAGGCTACATACTCCTAAGGCCGGCTAGGCCTACAACTGAGTTAAACCTAGGTCTAGCTAGTTCTCGGGCCTAACAACTGGGCCTGGGCCTAGATACTAGTAGTCTAGGCCTAAGCCTTTTTGCTAGAATATGCCATCGTACAAAAGTACAGCCTACGCTAGGCCTACTATGATAGGCCACACTACTCATTCCTGCCCTAAGTCATCCCCTCCCCTGCCTTTATAAGTGTTCTTTAGATATGCCACTGCAAGGAAGAGCCATTTTATTTATGAATTAATTCAAAGCACTTCGAAACTTACTGTCATCTGCACTTTAATATGTTATTTATTATTGTTTAATAATTATTAGATCAACATAAGCTACGTTTGCATGGCAAAAGATACTCGTGATGAATTCCCTACAGTATATGTGTAAAGCGGCCATGGAAACGGTGTCTAACGGTACATAAGTACGTCATCAGTAACTGCGCTGATTTATATGTTACTTCGCCATCACAGAGGTGTAAATTAGCTGTGAATCTTAATCAAAATAACAATTAA
>NW_022742594.1:266-837 GCF_011630105.1 Anneissia japonica | reverse complement strand
AGTTTTCCTATTGATTTTTTTTTCCATCAGGTTATTTTCATTATACTTTATAAGAGAGAACATATTTTTATTTTTTTTATTTTGTGTTTTCTCTATATCAATTAATTATTGTCTAGTCATTGTAAGGTTACACTAAAAAGGTGTGCCGATGATACAAAAGCGTTATTCAATCAATTGACTGATTGAATATTGATGCATTCGCAATACCGTATTGATGAAGCCTAAATACACATTGTAGAAACGTTTTGAAAGTTTAAATCCGATTTTACATAAGAAATACAGGAAAGAAAACAGGATCTTTATAACATGCTTCCTCTTTTGGAATTTCGATATCACACCTTTTTCTTAGTCGTTCTATATATTTAATTATATATTATATATTTCATCCACAAAAAAATACTCTATTATTTCTGTACTTCTTCAGTACTTCGGAGGTCAATGCACATTAGTGATTCTCTTCTACGATACGCCTACTACTGAAAGGTCCACTGATTAATCGCAGATAAGAAAGTATAATACATACTCCAAGTATTGAAATACACGCTATCGTGTTGGGATTCAATATTTCGAC
>NW_022742594.1:0-189 GCF_011630105.1 Anneissia japonica | reverse complement strand
AATTTGTTTATCAGAAAATTAGGTTAATTTATGTTTTATAAAGTATGCGTATTATATATATATAGGCTTAGCTCAACTAGCATTCAATTAAATACATTAGAAACACTGTTTTGGCTCGACGTCGTAATTATGCACGAAAGTGTATTCTTCAGGCCTATCAGTTCATCGATCTATGGAAGAAAGAATCCA
>NW_022742593.1:0-582 GCF_011630105.1 Anneissia japonica | reverse complement strand
CACGACCTGGGACTCCGAATCACCATTACCTGCAACACTAAAGTAGCCAATTTCCTGGACATCAACCTCAACCTCAGCAACGGCAAATACCAGCCATACCGAAAGCCGAATGACCAACCTCTGTACATCAACAGGCGATCTAACCACCCGCCTAGCATCATCAAAAACCTGCCCGACTCGGTGAGCCGACGACTATCCGACATCTCCTACGACGAAGAGACTTTCACCAACGCCACACGACCTTACAACGACGCCTTAAAATCAAGTGGATTCCCTGGAGACCTGACCTACGTTAAAAATCCGCCCAAAAGAACACGCAACCGCAAACGCAACATCATCTGGTTCAATCCACCATACAGCAAGAATGTCTCCACCAACATCGGCAGATCCTTCCTTAAACTTATAGATAAGAACTTCCCAAAGGAGAACCCACTAAACAAGATCTTTAACAGAAACACGGTGAAAGTCAGCTACAGCTGTATGCCGAACTTTGCCAACGTTATCAAATCTCACAACACAAAAACTGCTTCGAACCACAACAAACCCGATCTGGACCACAGAACCTGCAACTGCCGAAACAAA
>NW_022742592.1:0-631 GCF_011630105.1 Anneissia japonica | reverse complement strand
TACTAGAATTAAAGTTTCGGCCATGAGAGGCAGATTAAGAGGGGGACACCCCAGCCCCCTTATTTAAAAAAATTAAAACCCCAAACTGTCAGTCTGACAACAATAGTAAAGCAACTTGTAGAAACAAATAGGCGATGACATGGCTTTTAAACCACTACCGACCGTTATTCCCTCTTGTTTTTAGAAGAACAGAATCGTTATATTTTTTCAGGCTTGTAACACCTAGACTTTATCGGTGGGGTTGATTATGGACCCTGTTAGGTTTAATGCTATTTTTCAGGATGTCTTAAGGTACTCTAAACAACAAAGCTTTGACGGTGCTTCACAGGTCTATTTGCAAAGTAATTAACATGCACACTGACAATGCAGGAAAGTCCATTCCCAACATTGGGGGAAAAGAATTGCTGGAAGATCCTTCTTTAATAATGATATTTAACACAACATCGAGTCTGCTTGATTATTTTTGTCTAGGCATACGCTCCCTGTACTCAAGCGCATTACTCGTATCACTGTCAAATGGATCCACCACGCATGTCATCACCATAAGCAGAAACCTCATAATCATTATCATCAATTTAAGTAAAAGCCTCATCATCATTATCATCATCATTTTTCTGGGCCCTGTGAGAAA
>NW_022742591.1:0-539 GCF_011630105.1 Anneissia japonica | reverse complement strand
AGCGCATAAGAGAAATATTATTAAATAAATAATATATCATTCCGGCGTTAATGAGCTTGTCCAAAACTATCATTGTAATGTAATTAATGCTAAATAATAATAATAATAATAATAATAATAATAATAATAATAATAATAATAATAATTTCAGCATTAATTACCTTTGGCCTAAGCCTTGTAATGAAGAACCTACAGTATTTACTAGGCCTATAAATAATAATCGGCCATGGGGAATATCTTTTGTGTTATTTCCCCTTAACGTCGTTTTTTTAATTGTTCTCTAATTCCTCCATTGTCTAAGTTCCCCTTAAAGTACAGCTAATAATAATAATTAATAATAATAATAATCATTTCAGCATTAATTACCTTGGCCTAAGCCTTGAAATGAAGAACATACAGATACTATTTGCTAGGCCTATAAATAACAACTAGCCCAAGGGGAATATTTTTTGTGTTATTTCCCCTTTGTCTAAGTTCCACTTAACGTACAGGTAATAATAATAATAATAATAATAATAATAATAATAATAATAATAATA
>NW_022742590.1:0-1414 GCF_011630105.1 Anneissia japonica | reverse complement strand
GTCAGATCATTGCTTTTCCTTTGCAGATTAATTTTTTTTTTATGGATAATGAGCTAAGGCAATTCAAAAAAAAAAAGAATTATTTAGGCCTATTGTTTGTTGTAATAATAATACAAAAAAACGTTTCTGCGTAGCAACCCTTGATTTAAAAATCAATAAATTTACACAATTTGCTCATAACTCAATTAGATTATATTCAACAAGAACCCAGGTATGAGAGAGTAGCTAGCACTGGTTTAGCGGGGCAGCTCAGACACCAAGTGAAGGGTGATGAAGGAAATAGCTATGCTACTAAGTTTACCTCGAGCGCTTTGAGACTTCATATAAAGCGCCCCCTGTACATTTGAATACAGTACCGTACAGTACTTATTTATGTTCACTGATGGAATACGACGAACCGTACCTGCATTAACAAGTGACAACATTCCATTCCACACCCAAATGGGGGTACCAGGTGGAAAGGGGAAAAATGGAAGATATTTCTGGTTCATAGTCCTATCACAGAAAACCCAAATGTAAATAATGCTTTTGGAAAAGTGTTTTCCAAACAGTTATAAATTACTACATACTTTGATACTTGATTGTTTGAACCTTTATTCCTAACATCAGGTATACAATAGATTTATTTAAAGTGAAGCACACGCCTGGCTGTAGTAAACTCAATTGATGGATTTCTCATAAGAAAACGAAAAATTCCGTAAAACATTTAGAAGAAAATTAAGAACATGCCAGAAGCTGAAAATTAATATTTGAAACAAGATAAAATTTTATAATCTGAGAGCAGGCTAAATATTTATGTAGGCCTATATAACAATACCAATATGATTGAGAACATTAATTAAGGTTAACTTATTCAATTCTATTCAATTGTTTTATTACCTCAGGGGATGTACTTTCACTTGCACGTGGTAGAGATTTCACAACCAACGATAGAGACAATGATGATAATAATAAAAAGAATTGCGCTATGAATTCTGGTGGTTGGTGGTATGCATCGTGCTTTAAATGCTCCTTAAATGGCTTGTTATTAGCCTTCAAGTGCGCAATTAACGATGCGTCTCCCAAGCTGCAGTTGAGTCATTCGGAGATGAAGATGAAGAGGCAGTAAGTCGTTTTCTCTTTTGAGGAAACTTGTAATAAAAACAAATTGTAGAATTTTCAAGTGAGTTTAACAATTAGTGTTTAAGATGAAGTACTCATGGAAATTATGTTGAATGATATAGCTCCGTATTATATTTATTATTTGTAATGTTAATGTGGTGAAGACGTTGATTAATCTAAGGTCTGACTTACTAATTGTATAATGTACTCGATTTGTTTCTATTCAATATAATAAATATATACTACTATATCACGAATATAGTAGTAAATTATCGATAATATGAAAAAAAAATGTAATACAGTATATGAAATG
>NW_022742589.1:0-527 GCF_011630105.1 Anneissia japonica | reverse complement strand
TTTCATCCTAAGGAGCTATATTTGATTATAAATAGGCATAATTTTAAGCATATGTAATATTTGACACACGCGTACGCGCACGTTAAGACGCGCAAACAAAAAAGTAAGATACCTAACATTACACCTTGACCTGAAGTATAAGCCCATTTAATATTATTCAGAAATGACGAATGGTTAAGATGATATGACGTCATCAACGTTTTGAGAAAAGAAATATAATTTTTTTCTTGTTTTTAAATTCAGATGGCAATATGATGACGTCACAACGTCCGATACGCTATTATGATATATAAAATCACATCTACAGCTCATGTGCTTTCAGAATATGTAATAAAAGTTAGGGGTCACCTTTCATCCTAAGGAGCTATAACTGATTTTAAAAAAGACATGATATAAAGCATATATTAATTTTGACGCACGCGAACGTTCGCGTTATTACAAGCGCATAAAAATATAATGTAAATAACATTTAACCATGACCTGAAGTTTATACCCACTAAATATGATTCAGAAATCACGACTGATTA
>NW_022742588.1:0-1667 GCF_011630105.1 Anneissia japonica | reverse complement strand
AATTTTGTGAACAATTTGAAGTGAGCCCTCTTGAGTTCATATTCAAAACCATTGACACTCAATTGAGAATTTCATTATGCTTATTAGTTGATGATGATCTTTTCACAAAACACATACCGGAACAAGAGTGACCACTCACCGGTCTGCGCGTTCCTCCACGCCCAAATACAGTACAGGCGCAAGTTATTATATTGGGTTTTTTTTTTTGGAAGAGCTAATAAGACTGAAATTTGTAAATAATTAGAATATTTATTTATTTATTTTTTTTTATTATGTAAAATTTTAATTTGTAGAAATTTAAAATATTTTAAAATTGAGAAAAAAAAATTCTTATAAAATTGAGAAAAAATTGAAAACTAAGACATGATTCAAAACCACGACCTTAAGTTCTTTAGAACACATCCTTAACCAACCGCATAATCCATGTGACGTGGTAATGGCAGTAATGTACAGTCCTTGCTGAAACCCCTGTTTTGTTTTGTAGGTGTAGGGGGAACCGTGGGGTCCAACTTGAAAAAAGGGTGATGAACATTTGGAAATCACCTCTAGTTTATGTGTACAAAATTTCCTGCACGTCCGTTCAAAACTGGCGACGCTGGACGCTTTTAGGTTTTGGTAACAAGAACAGCAGTGAGGCTTTGGGCCAGTGTCTTGCACGAACCCAATAATATCAACTAATGTAATGAATACAAATTTAAAGCTCTGCCTACATATCAAATACAATTTGGCTTTAGAGAGGACACTTTGATGCAATAGACATACATTTAACTTATCTTATAATATGAATTCCTATTAAATATATATTAATGTATATATTTATTTATTTATTTAATTTTTTATTTTATTGAGGTATACAAGAATACAAAAAGTAGCTGAAGGCTAAAATTATTGCATTTACAAAAATATATAATTTTTAAGAAGACATTAAGATTTATATATATATATATAATTTCTTTATTTATTTATTTACAGGACTACATTCGTTGCGAGCTATGCTACACGATGTATTATTATGTCCTTTATTCGAACACTGTATTTACCTTTCTTTGATGATATTTACTTTTCTTTGATGATATTTACCTTTCTTTGATGATATTTACGATTTCAGATTGATCCTCCAAATTCTGAGCTGTTGTTTTTGAAAAATGCCAGCATTAGTTACCTGTTTCCCTCAGTGTGGACACTGTCTACAAGCCAACAAGGGCGATATCTTCGTATCCTTTGAAATTATTAGTAGAACCGAGGATGATATATAGTCAACAGCAAAGTAATTTTTGGGATATGGTACCTCTTACGCCAGATACTCGCTCTGCTCGATGATCATCGGTAGATGCAATTCTATGGAGAATGCAATGCCTCAACAGGTGCGCAATGAATCGTTTTTACTGATGATTGTTTTAGACTGCCACCGAAAATCAGCAGATGGCGTCGCGTCTTCTTTCGCTCACAGGGAGCGGGGTTGAATTCGTCTGCCGGTGGTCGCAGGGCAGTCGTATAGCACCGTGAGTGCCCGGCTTTTGATGTACAAAAATGACACTTTCAACTTCCAATTGCTTTCGCAAAGTTTATTGATTTGACAATTTTCTCTTTAAATTTATTACAAAAAAAAAATATCAAGGATATTTATTCACAGGCCTAATTAGCCTGCCGCATTAGATATGTAGTCA
>NW_022742587.1:0-4580 GCF_011630105.1 Anneissia japonica | reverse complement strand
TGTGTACATACGCCGCAGTTCTATTTCATGATTAACAATGGCGTGAGAGTTAGCGATCGTACAACATCGACGAGAGCAGGGAGTTGTTATCAATTCTCTGACGAGATGTAACTCCGTCCTGGAGGATAGTGTATCATTTCCCTATAAGTTAAACACAATGCCTGTTTAATCATGGATGTGGTTTAATTTAGATAAATAATATTCTGTGAAATGAAAGTTTCTGGTTTTATGTTATCTAAATGTATGCTCTGGGGCAGAATTTGGCCTTCGATGTGTACAATAGGCGTTTACATGTTTTGAACTTTAGATCGTTCAACTTTCTGGTACAACTAATTTTTAAATAAATAATAATAAATAAATGTTTCATTGAAATTGACTTTAGCATTTCTTATGGCCTGCTGTAATGCTAACAAGTACAAGCAATGATTGAAACAGGGAACAGTGAAATTTAACTGTTCCCTGGATTAAACCATATCCTAAAACATAGAAGCATACTCGATTTTTCGCTGTATGACATCTGGCAAAATTACAAATATTAAGCAAAGTGGGCTACTCTCATATCATATTTCTTATGTGTAATTAGAATGCGAAGATGGAAAATGGAATCCCCCATTGTGCGATCAGACATGCAACGATTGTTCAAATGGAGGTGTATGTGACCATGCTACAGGAACGTGTATTTGTCCGCCAGGATTCCGAGGGGTTAACTGCGAGATTTGTGAGTAATCAGTTTCATACGATCGAAATCACAATTGAGGAGTAATAGCATTATTCTTTTCATAGTTAGTCCTGTGTGGCCTCATTACAGCAAACTAATGATATAATATAAAAAAAAAACTCTAAACCGTCTTGCGATAATTTCATGTAAATTTCGAATAGTGCAATGATAAATTTAAACTTAACTTCTTGCTTTGTTTTCCGTGACTTTAAATCAGTTTATGTAAGTTATGTGAATTGAGATCCAGCAAGCTAAAAATAATGCACAGAAGAGGGCGTATCTTTTCTTTGGCAGTTTGGTCACGTGCAATATTAATTAGCTTTATATTAAACTAGTGACATCAGACACGTTGAAAAAGCGAAAGACGCTTAGGTGCTACCAGACGCTTGAATCACCTTAATGTCTATTGGGTGTGACGTTCACCATGTATGCAAAAATGGATTTCTTTCAAATTTTGCACAAGGCTATACCTTTCTTAAAAGAAATCAAGTATGAAGTTTTATTCACTTTGTGCGTATATGTCCATGGCAACGGGTAAATTTGTATTTTTTGCAATTTTTTTCAATGTTAATATTAGTAATAATTTGATACAATATTTCTGATATCCTTATGGTTTATTCATCAAAAATAATGAGTGTGTGTATAAGGTCAATACTTGGGTATCTGTTGCATATTTTTTAATGTTTTTTTGGATTTCGTAGTTGGGAGATACCATGTTTTTAAAAAGGGGTGTTTTTCTTCTTTTTTTTCAAATTATGAAAAACTTCCAAACTTTAATTGCTCATACACCTCAAAGTGATGCTTTTTTAGAACTGATTATCTACAAATAGGTAGTTTTAATGCTCCCTTAGAGAATTCCAGTTTAAAAAATGTGGGTAATTAAAAAAAAGTACGAGTAGTGTTGCCAGAAAAACTGGCATTCTTCATTAAAAAAAAAATTATAATAGTAAAATTTACCAGTTTTTTCCGCTGATTTATTTATAGATTTCTTTGACTACAACAATAATAAATGTTTTTCTATAATTTAAGTAATGTTGTGATAAAAAAAAAACAATGTTTGTGGTATCAATGTTGTCATTTTTCTGTATTAGCGGTATTTTAAACCCTTCTAAGGCGAGTTTATAATAATTTCACTTCATACATACCAATTTCTGTCAGTTGTGTCACCAGTTGGACACAACACCTTAACCTGCCTGGGAATGCCAGTCTCAGAATAACACATTCTCCTCCCTAACCACATCATGCAACACCCCTATCCCTTGTTGTCGGGACAAGTCAGGAATCATCGTGAAAAAATATAAACCTAATATGTGGTCTGGGTAGGGGTGGTGCCAGGATTCGCCCGACAAGAAGCCCTATGTCCCAGATGGTGGTCCGATTACAGCATTCAGAGAATCTCGAGCAGACTTTTTGGAAAATGAATATCTTGCCACATTTTTGTTGCATTGCAGTGTTCCAAACACAAGCCCAGAACAGCGATAATGAAAGATATAGCTTCATGGCTAAAGAGTGTGCTTCCTAAGCTTACATCTGTATATTTAAGACAACAATGCTGGCTGCTACCACTGTTCAACTACACTACTTGCAATAAAAGAAATTGCTGAAAAGACGAGGGTAAATGTGCACATTTATGCAAAGGAAGTTCATGTCATTGTAGATGGTTTTAAAAACAACAAGAAACATGCTTTAGAATCAGATATACAGTAAAAAAAAGGTTTTTCCTACATTCTCAAATGTTGCAAAATATGAAGAACTGCAAGTGGGATGGTGGTATAAGCCTTCTTAATAATTTTGAATTTACAACTACAGGAAGGGGCGGATCCAGAGATATCCAAAAAAAGGGAGGGGGGCGAAAGTCGGGCTGATCGAGGCAACACCGTCCTAGGAGGTTGTGTTCTAGATGCCCGAAAATACCATTTTAGGTGTCTGGGCTATCATCATTTTCTTTTTTTTCTTTCTTTTACCTCTCAAAAGGGGAGGGGTAGGGGAGCCGGGGCCGGCCCGGCACCCGTCTCCCTAAATCCGATGGTTTTAAAATGAAACATGCTTTAGAATTAGATAGACAGTAAAGGTTGTTCCTACCTTCTCAAATGTTGCAACATATTAAGAACTGCAAGTGGGATGGTGTAAGCCTTCTTAATAATTTTGAATTTACAACTATAGGCAGGGGCGGATCCAGAGATGTCCAAAAACGGGGGGAAGGGGAAATTTGGCAGATCGAGACAACATTGATCTAGGGGTCCGCGAAATATTTGTGTTCTAGACGCCCAAAAATACCATTTGAGGTGTCTGGGCTATAATTTTTTTCTTTTTTTTTTCTTTCTTTTATCTCTTTCTTTTTTCCCTTTTTTTTTATCTCCCAAAAAAAGGGGGGGGGGGGCTGGGCCGCCATCTCCCCCTAAATCCTCCCCTGACAGGCATATGACATTTGACCTGGTTCAGAAAGTGGAAAACAAATTTCAAAGAAACCATAGTGTCTTTTGGTGTGCATGAACCACCAAAATACAATGGCATTCTTAAAGGAATGATCCCTGCGAAGGTGTCTGATCAACCTGTTCGCCAACATCTACCAGTCTGTGCAAAAGGCCAACTTAGAAATGAAGGATACGTTTAATAATCATTTGTTTTTCTGCCCCGAAGATGGATTTATAAAGTCCTACATAAGCTTTTGTACACTAGAAAATCAGATAGTTACAGGAACACTTGAATACAGACCTGAGAATCAAACACTGTTTGACAAGCAAAATTAGGTTATGCTAAAAGGCTTTCAACTGACACTTGCATATTCCCATGGTAGCATTTTTATCTACTAATGTCTAATCTTTCAATTAAATTTTCATTTGCTCCAAAAGCCATCAGTCGATTATTTTCTGCCATACAAGAAACATTACATTTATATTCATCAATATGTATTTGCAATGGCCAAAAAAATCATTAAAAGAATTAAACAATAGATCAATGTAGCAGAGTAGTACAAATGGAGGAATTGTTGGCAGAAGACGGAGACATTTAGAGAATATGGAAGAAAGGTTTGAAACGTTCAGTTCTACAAAGAGGCGGTAAGAAGGCTGATTGTTGTATTCCTAAGCGAGATAGATATTTAAGAATGTGATCATAAGACTGAACAATTGGAAAAAAGTGAATGGAGTGAAACATTTAAATCTTGTGCTGTACCATGTATTACCATATTGAGCAAATAAGTGTGGATATGAAGAATAGAAGTTTACTGAAAAGATATTCAACACCTATTAAATACGCACCTTCACATTAAAAGAAAGCAAGAAAAGACAAGATTTTCAGAAACAACAAAAAGAATATATTCAATAGAAACTCCAAATAGTCAGTGTCGGAGGTTGAGAAAAACATGAGAAAATCTAGGAACGACAGTGAGTTACCTAAACCATCAGAATATCCGAGCAAAAGATGTAAAGCTATTATTAGAGAAGTATCAAGAAACAGTAATACACTGTAGGCTACAAAACTGTTGACGAGTCAAATGAAGATATTCTTTAAGCTGCCGAAGAGGAATCGCAATAGACAACCTCCAAATGTTTGTCCACGAAACAGTTGATCTTTAACATCCAATTGTATATGGCAAAATTAACTTTTCATGGTGAATTCAACAATTAAATTGAGTCTTCCTAAGTTGAAAATCCTAACTCGTCGTTGAAAGCGAATTTATCATGGATTGCTTTTGTCAGAGTGGTGTTTGAATTTGGTTTTTTTTTAGAAAATTAAATGAAGTTGTTTGCTTTACATGCTATGCAGTAAGTTTAACATACTTGAAATAAACCTGTCAACACATGTTGTTTAATAGTCATGTATATAGTAACATTATGGTTACATGAATTAGGGCCTATAT
>NW_022742586.1:0-1269 GCF_011630105.1 Anneissia japonica | reverse complement strand
TAGTATATATGGTAAAAATGGAAATGGAAAAACTGAATCTGTTATAATTTATACCAGCTTGAAGACCACTGACTCGTCTGCACATACAAGCGAGGGTAGGACGACGTGTTTCAAGAATACGGGGGGGGGGGTGACACTGTTATGAGCCCAAGAGGTAGTTCGACTGAGCTTTTATATCTACTTACGTCTCCAATCTATTATTCATCATTATGGTCCTTAATGCCGGGAACTTACTGCGTCGTGCAACGGTAGTACGAGACCGTCGCCGACGAATCTAACCCCGGTGAGAGCTAGACGATGCGACACAGTCTGCTAATTTTTGGTAGCAGTCTGAACAAATAGTCATTAAATAACAACGATCTGTTGCGCGCACGTCGTCGCGCTGTGCTCTGCATTGAATCGCGTCGGCCAACGACCATCGGGTGCAGTAAACAATTACCAATCTCACATGTTTATAGATTTAGATACTCCATGCATATTAATACTAACTAGTTATTTACTAAAATGATAATAAGGTAGCATTAGTGACCGAAACTGATCGCAATGATTATTTGAATTAATTCGTTTTGTTTTAGTGGTAAATATCACAACTCCAGTCATCGCTGTAGGTTCTGTTGCACTCTTTTTTGCTGGGTTTTTAACCGCAGTATGTTTGTATTTAATGAAGGTGAGCTACTTCAAAACGCTTAACAAATCCACAAGGTTTCAATTCAATTCGACAAATATATAATTATTTCCCAGAAAAATTAAAAATTCATTAGGTATAGGCACATATGTCATTAAAGATAAACACAACCTTAACGCCCGTATTCTTAAAACAAACTTTAGTCAAACTTCAAACTAGAACTTCATTTAGTGCAACTTCAACTTCAATTTGTATTCTCAAACAACGTATTCGAAGTTTTAACTACAACTCAAGTCCTAGTTTTAGTTCAACTGAAGACGACTGGCAAGTCACTACTATCAAACCAATGAAAATAGCTAACTTTAATAGCAGACGAAATTTTAGAGATCCTGTAACGCGGAGGATGAATATTAAGCTGCCGTTTGTAGTTCAAAAACGTATTTCCTCATAATTCATAATAGATCATCATTCCCTTAATTTATTTCCTATAATAGTAACTATATTAGTTGTTATATATTACGATAAAGAATTTGAACAGTCACTAAAAATTTGCTTTTTTTGGAGAACTATTATAATTGAGCCCGAACGAGGGTGGCGCCATCTTTGTTGTTGTTATGGTGAAACCACAGAGTTATTAAAACAAC
>NW_022742585.1:0-1246 GCF_011630105.1 Anneissia japonica | reverse complement strand
TCTAATGTTGTCAAATCATCTACTATTGTCGACGGTATGGTTGTTGCATCAACAAATGTCGTTCGGTCAGATTCACTTGTTACTTCATCAGCTGTGATATCTATTGACGTTAGCTCCTCTGCTGTTGTGAAATCACCAACTGTTGTCGAAGGTATTGTTGTTATATCAATTAGTGTTGTTAGCTCAACTTCACTCGTTAAATCATTAGTTGTGATATCTATTGATGTTAGCTCCTCTACCGTTGTCAAATCATCTACTGTCGACGATGGTATCGTTGATGCATCAAGCAAGGTAGTTTGATCAGCATCACTCGTTACTTCAGCGGTTGTGATAGCAATGGATGTTACCTCCTCTAATGTTGTCAAATCACCTACTGTTGTCGATGGTATGGTTGTTGCATGAACAAATGTAGTTCGCTCAGATTCACTTGTTACTTCATCAGCTGTGATATCTATTGACGTTACCTCCTCTGCTGTTGTCAAATCACCAACTGTTGTCGATGGTATTGTTGTTATATCAATTAGTGTTGTTAGCTCAAATTCACTCGTTAACTCATTAGTTGTGATATCTATTGATGTTAGCTCCTCTTCCGTTGTCAAATCATCTACAGTCGTCGATGGTATTGTTGATTCATCAAGAAAGGTAGTTTGATGAGCATCACTCGTTACTTCAGCGGTTGTGATAGCAATGGATGTTATCTCCTGTAATGTTGTCAAATCATCTACTATTGTCGACGGTATGGTTGTTGCATCAACAAATATAGTTCGCTCAGATTCACTTGTTACTTCATCAGCTGTGATATCTATTGACGTCAGCTCCTCTGCTGTTGTGAAATCACCAACTATTGTCGAGGGTATTGTTGTTATATCAATTAGTGTTGTTAGCTCAACTTCACTCGTTAGCTCATTAGTTGTAATATCTATTGATGTTAGCTCCTCTACCGTTGTCAAATCATCTACTGTCGTCGATGGTATCGTTGATGCATCAAGCAAGGTAGTTTGATCAGCATCACTCGTTACTTCAGCGGTTGTGATAGCAATGGATGTTACCTCCTCTAATGTTGTCAAATCGTCTACTGTTGTCGACGGTATGGTTGTTGCATGAACAAATGTAGTTCGCTCAGATTCACTTGTTACTTCATCAGCTGTGATATCTATTGACGTTACCTCCTCTGCTGTTATCAAATCACCAACTGTTGTCGATGGTATTGTTGTTATATCAATTAGTGTTGTTAGCTCAAATTCAC
>NW_022742584.1:227-505 GCF_011630105.1 Anneissia japonica | reverse complement strand
TGTTAAGCGCATTGAGGCTTTAGCATAATGCGCTATATAAGCCAAAATTATTATTATTATTATTAAACAAGATATTATGGTTGCAGCGCATGCGCAATAGTAGGGGACACCTTCTGTGGGGGTGAACACCAAAGATACTAGAAATACAAGATAGAGTTCTCCCATAGAGGTATAATAAGAATACTAGAGCGCTAACCGCAATGTATTCGATGTTCGAAATACGCAGAACTGTGTGTGTGTACCATCCAAGATGGCTACCATAGATTTAGCCAATCAAA
>NW_022742584.1:0-209 GCF_011630105.1 Anneissia japonica | reverse complement strand
ATCAAATTTCGCTAAGCGCCATCGTTTGCAAATGCGCCCTCAACTTACTCAGAAAGTTCAGTACAGCTAGTTACCTGTATGTTTGAAACTCGAGCGTTGCGGTGTTTGGATGTAATGTATACGATTTTAATTTTCATTCCTTGTTAATTTATTTTTGAATAAGATGCTTCACTTGGCCTCGTTTTGGCTACAATAGCTTAATAATTTGT
>NW_022742582.1:0-815 GCF_011630105.1 Anneissia japonica | reverse complement strand
GTCTGATTCAGTTTTTCCTTCTCAGTAATAATTTCATTTGATAAGGGTGATTTTATACAGTCAACCGATTGATGTTTATGTTTTGGACCCCTAAGAGTCTCCCAGAACTCTTTACATCTTGGTCCACATCTACTAGCAATTACAATTGATTTATCCATTCTCTTCTTAATAACCTTTTGTTTAATAATTGATTTAGCATAAACACGTTTTTCCTGATAATTCCTCCAAAGAAACTCACAAGTAGCATCATCTCTATCACCTCTTTTTAAATACTGCCTATGTATTTTTGCAGCTTTTTTTCTATTTTTAATAGCATTATCGGCTTCTTTGTCAAACCACGGTTTAATTTTATTGTTTATTACCCGTTTCCCAATCCCCTTTTCAGCAGCCGAAATGACAATTGATTTCCATGATTTCCATAGGTCATTAACATTGTCAAATTTATGGGTATCCCAATTTTCAAAACCAAGCTTAAGTTCACTTTGGTAAGCAGAGTAGTCTTGGCCATTTTTTATATCCCAGATAAGAGTATCGCATTTCTTTTTACCCCCATGTAAAACACATTTATTAATATCATTATTTAAAGTTAAAATCATCATGTTGTGATCACTACCAACACTGTAATTCCTCAATTCATCAACCAGTAGTTTCTCTACTTTATTGATAAGGCTCTCAGAAGCTAGCAAATCCAAGTTTGATTGCTTAATCAAAGAAATGCTTTGGATCAAAGAACTGGAACCTACACTTAATAAACAAACTGATTCAGTCAAAGCCAAACTGTTTATCTAGTTAATCTGCTAAGAAGGGCTAATTAT
>NW_022742581.1:0-1015 GCF_011630105.1 Anneissia japonica | reverse complement strand
CGACGCTGGTGTTGCACCTATCGTCTCCGTCTATGTACAAATTGTTTGCGAAGTAAAGATTTTGCTTGTGCCTTTGCCTCGTCTTCTTCTCGTCTACGGGATGCTTGGTGCTGCACGTTTTTATCACGTGAACGAGTCGCAATGGCTTTGTAAATTCGAACACGGCGTGATAAGTGTGTTTCTCTGGGTCGTCGATAGAGAATATGTAAGCAAATGTTATCATGGCGTACAGACGTTGACGTTTTTCGTCCGAATTGACGATGACGAATTTCCAAATTCTCAGAAAATCGAAAAACCTGTCTCTTATAAGGAAATCGAAAAACGGTATCGACGTGTCGGCGAATTCCGGTGGCGTCGGCAGGTCGTTTATGAAGTCGGACAATGTTATCCGGCACGGAAAACAGTAATAACCCATCATTAAAAACTGCATGTGCAGCACGTCCTCATTGTGCCCCCACGCCTTCAATTGATTATAACGTGGGTTGGTGGGACGGTATCCGTCGAGGACGGGAGCGGCGAAGTTTCCAAAAAGAAACGGTTCGCATATGGCTAGAAACCTCAACCACGGGTCGCCTGATATTCTGAAAGATTCGTAGGAATATACAAGTAATTCTGCAAACTCGTTGATTTTCTTCACGTCGAAGCATTCCAATAGTTCACTTAATGCAGCCCAAGCGGCGGATTCCAATTTGGTCGTTACGAGGTCGTCGGCCAAAAGAAACGAAAGTACGGAAGCTACGTACACGTAAGTGTTCAAATCGGGAAACTCCAAGTCGATTGTGCAATTGTCGACCAATTTCAAAGTAACTTCTGCCGCCCTTTTTTCGAAGATCGGAAGGACGGCGTCCAGATTCAGTTCGATTACGTGTTCTCGGGGCAGGCCTAGATCTTCTTGCTGCGAAAGAATGCCGACGTTTTTCGTCAGTTCATCCAAACTGCTACTTGAAACATACGATGTTTTTTGGTTATTCAACAGGACACGAAACTCAACACGTTTTTCCATTTCTATCTCATT
>NW_022742580.1:0-997 GCF_011630105.1 Anneissia japonica | reverse complement strand
ATTGAGAAAAGGTGGTCGCTCGATTTTCATCGGTTTTAGGCAGCTTTTGGACAAATCGCAGACGCGGATCCAGTAGGTGGACACAGGGGAACGTGTTCCCCCACTCCCCGTTTTCGTAATAAATTTTAAAATTTCAATGCATATCAATGCTATGTAATGAAAAAATAGCTACTCACTTATCTAAACAAAATTTTGTGCACCACTTCTCCCCGACCCACCTGTTTGCAAAAAGCTGGATCCGCCTCTATTGTTAGGCCTATATTGTCATCCTTTACGCTGACCGACATTATTACTTCACCGGTTACGTTCATCGTGCATGTTTTGAAGAGTAGCAGCCTATATACTGATTCCATTGGTAGTCGTTTCCTTTTTAAAATGTAGATTCCTATCCTATAGCCATCAACATTATCATTATTAACACCATCATCATCATAAATCATCAGCAATCATAACCATCATCAATATCATCATAACCATCACCACCATCATCATCATCAACATCATCATCATCATCATTATCACCATCCTTATCATCATAAACAGGGGCGGACCCAGAGACATCCAGAAAGGGGGGGGGACGAAAGCGGGGCTGATCGTGAGACAACACTACCATAGGGGAGTCTGAGGGTGGGGGAATTCCCGTGAAATGTTTGTTTCTGACGCCCGGAAATAACCTCTGAGGCGTTTTGGGCGGTCAATAATTTCTTTTTTTTTCTTTCTTTTTCCTTTTATTTTCTTTTTTTTTTCGCTTTTTACTTTCCGAAGGGAGCCGGGGTCGCCCCCCCCCCCCACTCCTAACTCCGTCCCTGATGTCCCTGATAAAGGAGTGGCGCTTTAGAAAAAGAATAATGGATTGTTTTGATACCACACCAGGTGGCATTTTGAATATAAACAATACTGCTCTATGTGGAGTTGAAAGACTACGAAGGAATCTTTACAATCAATAACAAATGTGAGTACAGTATTGAAAATTTTGCATCGTTAATTTAGTAGAAAT
>NW_022742579.1:0-1302 GCF_011630105.1 Anneissia japonica | reverse complement strand
GCATGTAGCACAAAATAATACATTAACAATATTGTATTCCAATTCATGGTACAATCAAAATTAACGGGTGAACATAATATGAATCTATTCATATCTAAAATCGTTTCAAAATCATAAAATCATAAATTAAAAACAATGCTATAGTAATAGTAATCATGTGAGTATCTTACTTAAATATATTGAAACACGCTAATGTTCCGTCACTTCAATATACTTTACTTAGCCTGAATATTTCTTGGAATATTCGTATAATTAAACGTTTGCTTTCTTATATCTATAAACATTTGAAGTTACTGTAGATAAGTCCTATCACAGCGTACGGTACTGCAATAAGTTACCGTGACGTCATAAATCCATTCAGCCATCCCGGCGAATGCGACACCACAAAAGCTTTTACATAGGCTCTAATTGCAAACGTAGATATCACCCTGAATTATGTATTACTTGATTGAGGAATATCAATCATACCAGAGTAAATAAATTTAGTTTTATAAAATAACATGTCTAGTGGTATAATAGAAAATAATAATATTAATAATAATAATAATAATAATTAATAATAATAATAGTAATAATAATAATAATACGGTAATAACAACTAAAATACTAATACTAATAATTACAGATAACGAATACGGCTTTAAAGTTTAGCGATAAGTTAATTTAACCATATAGAAAATAGAATTATGATTAAACTAAACAACCAACATAGCGTCATATAAGACATCATAATAAAATTGATTCTTTTATTAATCAGAGTATTTATTTAGCTTATCTTATGTTAAAGATATATTTCGAAGTGATAATCATATACCTGTAGGCCTACAATTATTAAAACGATAGTAATAATATTAAAATATCAAAATATGACGATAGTCCATCATGGATATAATAATTAAAACGGAATTATTAAATGTTATGTTAAAATTGCAATACAAATATTCACTGGTATTCGAACAGCCTGGGTCACTGTCCCAATGCTTACAGTAGCCTAAGCACATTATAACTGTGCTTTGCCTAAAACGTCCTTCAACATTCCTTCGCTTGGCCTTTAGCCTAAACAAAGGGCTACTAGAGCCAGTCGTAGAGGTCGGATTAAACATAAAATTCGAATTAATAAACGATGGAAATTGAATAGGGTTCTTATCGATGCACTGGAGATGTGACAAGTAAGTAAGGAATGTGGGTATAGGTCCATGGGACCTTGGTGGTGGTCACTCTTTATGAGAAAAACAGTTAAATTATTACTTTAATGGAAGAGGGCTCTGTGTATACCGGTTCCCGTATTTATTGGGGTTACAC
>NW_022742578.1:0-1212 GCF_011630105.1 Anneissia japonica | reverse complement strand
TCCGTAATAAATAAGTGAAGTTAAATCTGGTTTCCTTAAAATCGCCACACTGTCGGTACAGTGTTTTCAGTGTAATTGTTGATACTGCGTAGCAATCCCCGACGCAATCGAGAAGGCTCTCCGATTCGAGCGACCAATCAGCATCACCGATTCCTGTTGGCAATAGCGTGCAGCGATTGTATGGAAAGCAAGCTTAACGAATGTATGGCAACCTTAGTCTATAAAGGGCTACCAGTGTTTTTATTTTATGGTGAATGTGAAAATGATGACAATGGATATGCGGATAAGTTGATGAAGATGATGAAGCAATGATCAGTATGTTTGTGGCAAAGATAATAAAGCAGAATACGAAATACTGTCTAGTCTAATTATTTCTTTCAATATTATACTTAGGTGGATACCACATATACCTGAATATCGATGATACCTATGTACTGTTTGAAATGGATTTTACGTGCAACTGGACCCTTCAAAGTACACAATCATCAAAACCGAATGTCACATTTACATCATATGGAGCCGCAAGTCGTATGTTTTATCGGTGTTTGATCTTTATAACAACGTTAACTACTTCATTAAATCTTATAACAAATTGCATGTTTCACTATATCAGTCAATAAACGATCAAATCGTTCGATAGATCCAATTAATCGATATCAATCGGTTGGTTAAATTGTCGTTAATTTGTTGTTGTAAAAGTAGTCTTACTGAGTTAGCCTAATTGGTATCCATTGTACTGGTTATTAAAATGTGTACTGCACTGTTTCATTGAGTAGAATAATTGATTGAGATTAATCAATCAATTGAATGACTGAAGATTAATTTGATTTTATTTGACTTGAGAGTATTAAGCGATTGATTGGTTGATTGAATTTTTAGATTTGAGCCAAGCAATATAGCCTATTTATGTACACTTGAAACTTGAGAAAGTTTTATTGACACTCCGGAAAGGTCTATACTGTCATTTTGTTCATAACAACCCTTGTACATTGTAGGACTCCCATTTGCTGAAGATGTTCCGTATCCGTTACCATCATCATTCACCGGCATCATTTTCCACGTTTACCTCTCTCATCTTGTTGCTGAGGGCACAATTGTTGGCTCTTGCGTAGGTCATATTGATGGCTTTTTCAACCCCAAAAACAGTGTTGTTTTTTCATTAAAGATAAATGGTAAGATTTATATAGTTTAGAGATAAATATTTTGATGCAA
>NW_022742577.1:0-940 GCF_011630105.1 Anneissia japonica | reverse complement strand
CCGCACATAAATCCCTTAAAATCAGTATATGAGAAGCATAAACAAATTGAACAATACATTGCATTAAAAAATAGTTAGCATAGCAGAATAAGGTAGATAGGCCTATATACTGAAATTTTTTTTATATTATGCATTTTGTAGAATTATGAATCATCAATCATTTTGTTTCTTGAATAGCCATTTATGTATGGTAACTATCCATAGTTGCTTAATTTTTCTTTAGTTTTTTATAGTAATGTAACCTTGCTATGTAATTTGTTTTGTTTTATGAAATATACCAGAAATAATAATTAAAAAAAAAAAAAAATGTTTACAAGACATAACTTTAATTATGGAAGTTTAGTTATTCTAACCTAGGAGCAATCAAACTGCTAGCTGTTCTAATCGGCTCCAAATTATACATTCTAATTGCTTCTAAATTTTAAGCTTAGTTTAGCTTAGTTTATTTTATTCACATCAAGATCAAGGCTGAAATATATAATATTTAAAAAAAAATAATATTAAAATATTGAAACATCAATCAAGCACAATTAAACATTTAAAAAAAATTGTTAATAAAACTAACATTAAAATAGGCTCTATACTCATTTTGTTGAGTGCTGTCCAGGCAAGTGATTTTCCTATACTTTACTGTACTAAGACTCGGCGCCCACTGAAAACATTCAAAACTTTAAAGCTGGTGGGTTGGGTCTTTCTTCAGGCAGATGGCGTCCCCTTTCAAACAATGGGAAATGTATTGATGACCCCTAGAGGTCACATGGCCATGACTCTATATTCCCTGTATATGCACAAGTGCTACCTATTGTATTTAGTCCATACGCGGGAAACATATACCTGTCACGGTAAGTAACAACTTTGGCTATTTCAATATTGCACCCCCAGTGCACCCCCAGTCTTCTGGGGGTGCCACTGAACTCTTAGGCTAAGAAGAGATCCGGGC
>NW_022742576.1:0-1296 GCF_011630105.1 Anneissia japonica | reverse complement strand
TGTCTACCTGGACGTGCTTACCTCTCTCCATTGGGGGCACGGTTCAAACCGGTTCACTGAACCGAATGGTGCCCCCCCCCCCTTCTGTTCAGTGGACAGGCCTAGATCTCCATCGTTCGAGACCACAACGAAGTCGTCAGACCAAAAATATTAACTTGCCTATCTCCATAACATAATTTTGATCGCCAATCTCTGTATATATTGTGGTCTAAAAGCACAATTTTGGGCCGTGCTAAGCCGGCCATGAAAACTCTGCCTTTAAACACTAACAGGGAATATTTCTGGGCCATGACTGAGGCTACAATTGCCCTGTTGGTTCTTACCTCATGTTGACCCCCCTGTCATAAAAAATCCTAGAGCGATAAAATGTGAACATTGTGGGACCTGGAGTAACAGTTGATGAACACATAAAATATTTAATTAAAAGAGCAAACCTTTGGAGGTGCTATAGCAATCCTGTCAACCCACCCACACATGGAAACAGGGCTGATAAACAGAATTGATGATGATGGATAATTGGAGGACTGGATGGATGGATGAATGATGATGGAGGGGATGCGATAGATGGAAGAATGATGGAGGATGATGGGATGGATGAGAACAGATGATGATTATGGTGGATATAAAATGATGGATGGATAATGGATGAAAAATGAAGTATGTATGAATAATATGCAGGAGTAATGATGGACGGAAGAATTTAATTCAATTCAATACAAATTTCTTTATTGCAATCACATAAAAATACAAATTGAATTTTCAAAAAAATACTATAAGATTTTGTCATATCAAAAATACATAAAAATTCAAAATTTAAAAAGAGTGGACAAATCGAAAACAAGCAGACACGATTACTTTTGATTTATTTTAAATTTATTTCCCTATTTCTGGTTTCATGCATTAATTTATTATTTAGTTTTTTATTTTTTTAAATGTTTTTTAATCATCTACAAAATTGGTTAGTCGAAATTTGAGGAGAGCATTCTTTAAGGCATTTGTATTTTTCACTTGCCTACTTTCTCTCTTCATTTTCATTAACTTCGTTTTAAAACTGCTTATTTAATAATATGTTTATATTACAGTTTATGCTATTTAACTAACTCTATTTTATATGTTGATTTGATTTTGAAATAAAACATGGAAATGAAATGAAAGACACCAGCAACCATAAAAGAAAAGAAAAAAAGCCTGAAACTTCAAAAAGAATTACCATTCTTTATATCATTATATAATATATACAGTATATATATATATGTATGTATATATATAAATGTAAATATATATGTATATATATAT
>NW_022742575.1:0-706 GCF_011630105.1 Anneissia japonica | reverse complement strand
GTGAAAGCGAAATATTGTGCGAAGGTTCGATCACTTGAGTTGAAGTGATATTGTCTCGACCAAATATATATATATATGTATGTATATGACAAAACGTGACATATTTTACCTGAAATCTCAATTTGAAACCTACAGAATGCAATATTATTTGATGAATCCTCAAATCTATACTCAATAATGGTGATGCCAGTCGGAAGATGAGCAGACGCTGTGAAATTCACATTCCTTTTGTATGGTTCTAAACGAGATGGCATAACTGCACTGTGGTTTACTTGTATGAGTGAAATCAGTTCAATATCAGTTACAACAATCAGCCAACGTACTAAACTGACGTTCATGCCCGTCTGAATATCAGCTCTGATGGAGCGCGGGCATTGAAACTCAGGCGGATTATTGTCTGCAAGAATGATTGTATAAATACTTGTATTTTGAATGCTAAACCCCGAATATTATTTTATTATAGTTCAAGTTAACGATTTTCCGACTTCCATGTAGTTTTCTTCTTTATGTGACGTGTTTCGACGAAACCATGATACGTCGAAAGTTAACATTAGAAAATAAACCGTGGCAAGTCCTGTTCTGACCTGTGCACGCACTTTGAAGTTTGAAGGTGTACAATTCATATGCATAATTACTTTGTAAACTTTTTCCCTAATAAGTTATATACTATTATAAAGCATAAAAAATAATTATATAAAAATACATT
>NW_022742574.1:887-1429 GCF_011630105.1 Anneissia japonica | reverse complement strand
AATGGCACTCATAGATTTAAAATGCGAGTATAACTTCCATTTTTAAAACAATTGGAAAATTTAAAGGGGGGGGGGCCCCAGGCCGACAGGACCCCGATTACATCTTCACTGGATATACTATGATATATGTCTTACAGTCGATCTTGGAGAAACATTATGCTATTATATCAACAAAGCCCTTTTGGGTAAGGGTGCCCTAGCGAGGACCCATGATGGGTTGGGGAACCTTCGGGGCCTTAGGTGACAGGGGCCCTGCGGACCGCTGCACAAGAGCGCATTATGTCGTTACGCCACTGTACATTGGGAAACAATTTCCTACTCATTTCCAATTAGTATACTGCGCACTTTAACGTGCACACAGGCCATAATGCACCAACAGGTTAAATGTCTCATCCGAAAGACGGTGTGCTACCGTAACTTGCATTTTAGCCCTCCAGCTGCAATACAAGGAGAGCAGTGATTGGAATTCAATACACCACCTCCTTCCTAAAGCCCCTTCCAATTATACCATCTTAGAAAACTTTAAGACTTTATCCTCCAAA
>NW_022742574.1:0-818 GCF_011630105.1 Anneissia japonica | reverse complement strand
TCTCTTATACACATCTTAATAATAATAATAATAATAATAATAATAATAATAATAATTTTAATATTGGTTGCCTTTTTGCCCTTTAAACCTGTTTCCTTTTGCTGTTTTTGTGATGTGGGTCCCTTTTGTTGAAAAATGTTTAAATGTTGATTGTTTAGATTTTTTTGCTTGAACCCTTTACTTTTGTAAAATTCAACCCATTTTGAGTGATGAAATAAATGATTCGTTTTGATTTGAATCGGAGACCTAGAGATCCCCACGTTTCAGCGCACACAGAGGCTACCACCAGTTTAGGCAACTGAGCCAAGCTGCTCTGCTCCCTGGTTATAAATATAAGTTAAGTAAAAAAAAAAAAGAAGACTTACAACAGTCTATAACCTATACAGAAACTAAAACTCGGTAATTGATTGAGTGAGGCTTTGACTTCTGAGGAATGGAAATAACTCACACTTTCGAATAGGGGAGCAATGCAGAAATAAATAGAAATACAAACATAAGAAAGCATAAACCGAAAGGTCCAATGATTAATATCAGATAAGATAGTATAATACATACTCGAATTATCAAAATGCACGCCATCGTATTAGAGTATGCATTATACTATCTTATCTAAGAAAGCATAGTGTTAAACAAGTACTGAACAAACAGATCAAGAAAATGAGTTAGAGCATGTTAACACAAAAGATAGGTACCATTCCAATATTTAATAATAAGCTCTATTATCTATTTTCTTCCTCCATGATTACAGTAAATCTATTAAAATTCAGAGACGGACAAATATTTACTTCCGCCATAATATATTGTACAGTAAGCCTACG
>NW_022742573.1:0-730 GCF_011630105.1 Anneissia japonica | reverse complement strand
TTGGTAGGTGTTTAACAGGCTAAAGAAATCTGAAAGAAGGGTCATCCCATCTTGCACTGTGTGGGAAATTAGGGACAAGTTCCCAGAAGCTGTGAAGACTGCCCTGGGTTTTTTGATGCTATAGATGATGAAATAAACTTTGTGTTGGAAGAATTATTTATAAATTGTTATGGAAGATACCTGATAAGTCCATCCTCATTGATGCAACAGATCTTATGTAAATAGATTCATTCTTGACAATTCATGTGACAACTGTGCTGTTTTTTTGCCAATCTCATCACTCATGAAAGGAAATTTTGTCAGCACAGGCCTAGAGCTTTTGTATATCTGGACCAGTCAATTGTGTGTAACCTTCCAGACCTAGTCTGTAATTGAAATTGTTGCTATTGATGTGGATAGGCCAGCAAAGTTGATTTCAAGAACATTTTGTCGTTTTTTGTATCTTCCCCACTCTCGTCTCATATTTTAAAATTTTAAGCTAATACAGTATGAATTAGAATTTTGTGTGCAGTAAATAAATGTAACTTGTTCTTCCCTATTCTTTACATTGGTATAAACTATAGTAACTATAAATCCATATATATAATATTTTGATAATAAATAGAGTGTAAAATACAGGGATATATATTGTAATACCTGACTGCTTTAATCTGTGTACAGTAAAACAATCTTGGCTATGGTAAATAATACAAGACAATCAGACATGATAAATAGAGCAGTGCAGTTAAAC
>NW_022742572.1:0-534 GCF_011630105.1 Anneissia japonica | reverse complement strand
TTCACTTCTGAAAAAATCCATTCTTGTTTTATTACCAGTCATTACACGTATTGTGAACTTAAGTTAACTATAGGAGTATTTCCATCTTTGTTGAAGACTGCAAATATAACTCCCATTCTTAAGGATCATATTAAATTGAATCCCAATATTTTCACCAACTACAGACCAATATCAAATTTACCTTACCTTTACATTACAACGTCTTGTAAGTATCCAACTCCAAACTTACCTTCAGGAAAATGACCTTCTTCCAAGTCGTCAATCTGCTTATCGCTCAAATCACAGTACGGAAACGGCACTTATAAAAGTGAAGGATGATATACTGAACACTTTAGATAAGAAGCAGGAGACTCTCCTCTTCCTTTTGCATTTCTCATCTGCCTTTGATACCGTAGATCATGGTATAATGTCTCAAAGGCTTATATCTGACTTCGGTATTAGTGGATGTGCACATAGGTGGCTGATGTCATTTTTAACTGGTAGGACACAATTGGTTATGTTGGGCAATGTGTCATCTCGATCACATGACGTTAC
>NW_022742571.1:0-857 GCF_011630105.1 Anneissia japonica | reverse complement strand
CCAAAATATTTCCAAAGAATTAAATTAAAATGATTTATCTAGTGATTTTTTTATCTGAAGATATATTGAAATGCCACACACTTAAGTTTTTGTTTTTTACGCTTCTGGTTTATATTGTATGCCAAATTTATAATAAATAAATAAATACTGTACCAGTATTACAGTACCTGTTTCACTTGCAAAATATCTTTAATATTATTAAATGGTATTATAATCCCATTCAATAGTAATCCTTTTGAAGCAAATATGTGACCCAGATTTCGAAAACAAATTGTGAGGATTAATTTTGAAATATGTAATGTGCGAAGTTGATAGTACAGTATGAAAATGTGGCTCAATATATACAGGAACAACTATTTTAATATATGGCTTTGTACATTCTTGTGTAAAATGTCTGGATTATGCCTATGTCTGCATGCTGATCAATTTGGTATTGGAATTTAAGAAAAAGCTTCAATTTTTTTGCTGTACACCATTTTTTGTTTAGTATTTTAAAATACAGTAGTTGAACTTGCCTATGTCATATCCAAAATGCCATTGAGAAATTGTTTGACCCTAACAAAATTTGACTTGCACTTGCGCGGTAATGGAAAACACAACAATTCGGCATGTAAAATTAGATCGACTTAGAAATTCTTAGAGTATATTATTAGTCGTCTTAGGCAAGTTTAACTGCACTGCTCTATTTATCATGTCTGATTGTCTTGCATTATTTACCATAGCCAAGATTTCTTCTTTCATGATGATATTCAACATCCATATTTTTGGTGCTTCACTTAGTTATTGTTGTATATACAGTAAATTCAAGACTACTGGTGTTATTAAATAAATATTTTGAAACAATTTATCATCCTTGT
>NW_022742570.1:519-815 GCF_011630105.1 Anneissia japonica | reverse complement strand
TATCTAAAATTATATTTCATGGTCAAGGATTTATAACACTTGTGACATGGTCAGATTGTCGTTAAAGTCATAAAAGGTCATTTAAGGTCATTCAATGTATATACCATACCATTACCTGGTCAGATTGCCACAAATAGGTCATTTAAGGTCATCCAAGGTCAAATATTGTATGGTATCTTAAAAATTACGTAACTCATGTTTTACAATAGAACATGAGAATCATATCCATACTCTCAGAATTCAAATGTGTTACTATGAAATATATATATATATATATATATATATATATATATATG
>NW_022742570.1:0-426 GCF_011630105.1 Anneissia japonica | reverse complement strand
TTTTATTGTCATTAAACTCACTGTATACAAAAATTTCTTTATATATATTACCGTATTAGATATACAGATAATAAGGTATATCCCTACATACACGTATATATAAACCTATATATAAACAAATAACATTAAGCATTGCTTTTATCATTTACCTATTGACAATGTTTATATATATATATTATATATATATATATATACATATATATATATATTCAGTTGATATTATAATATATATTTTTTATGACGGATTAACAATATTTAAATTAATTTTCAATTAGCTGACTATGAGGGCTGAACGTCTACATGACATTATATTTAGGCGCATATATAATATAAAAACAAATAATAGAAAATAATTTTAATATATATACTTATTTAATTTAATAGACCAATGGGATAAACCCATTTTAATAATAATGTACAATTTAA
>NW_022742569.1:0-936 GCF_011630105.1 Anneissia japonica | reverse complement strand
GGAACGATAGAATTTTCGATGATCTGGGCCTGATAAAATATAGAATTGCGAAGGTTTATATTATCCGATAAAAGTTTGGGTTTAATCAAATAAAGCTTGAGATTAGTGGAAAAGCGTGAGATTTTAGAGGAGTGGCTTGAGCTTGAGGTTTGTTCGAAAAACGTAATTCTCACGCCGGATGCGTGAGAATTGGTATGATATAGGCCTAATAATATATTGACTATATTTTTGATTTATTTTCTTGGGTATAGGCCTAAGAATGAGATAAAATCACCTGACCTTTTTTAAGAGGGGTAAAACCTTGAATTTTGAAGAAATTAAAGGTCATTAAAAGACACCTCAGAAGTCAGGAAAATCATATTTCCGGCCATCTAGGAATACAAATTTTCCCGGGGGAGGACCCCGGATCCCCATTCATTTTTGGGTTTATGGGAAAATGAACCCCTTCTTTCAAATGGATCCGCTCTTGCCCCACAGAAAAAAAATCATTGAGCCCCACTGCACGTTTGTGTCTCCCACATCATCTCCCTGTTACTTCTAGATACGCAACTGTCCCTATACAATTTATGATTAAATAATACTGTACTCTGCTGAGGCTATGGCCCACTATTATAATGAGCATTTGTATAGCACTTCTTAAAACTTTGTACTTCCTAAGTGTCTCGTTGTCAATTATCTACTCCACAGAGACTGGACCAGAGCACTCAGAAATATTAATGTTCTGGGCTCTTTTAAAATTGATACGATTGCTGCGGTTTATATTCTTTAGATTTGTTAATACCACCCAATCCATGAGCAAACGTGTCGCACCCAGCTTCCACATGTAAGACTCCTATAATAGTGATAATAAAATCCCACTGAAGCCAATATTAAGTTTGGTTACACAAGGAATTGGTTTGATTAATACCTATTAAAAATTAAATCCTACTCATGTTA
>NW_022742568.1:0-663 GCF_011630105.1 Anneissia japonica | reverse complement strand
CAATTCGATTCGAGTTATTTATTTATCAAGTCACAATCAGTACAAAATGTTTAATAATACCGAAGAAATAGCCCTGATAAAAGAAAAGGTATGCATAAGCAAGCATAATTATATGCTTTTACTTTTGTGTAACCTTAAAGAAAATATATGCAAAAATAAACAGACAATGCACACAACAAACACAATCATCTAATCATAATCATAATTGTAATCATATAATTGTGCAATGCACACCATGAACACACAAAGTAGGCCTACATGCACATTTGAATGAATTTATGCAAATGAACACGTATGTACGTAAGTGTAATTAAAAATTAAAAGTAATTAATTCAATGAACATTTGCCTGCTGAAATAAACTGAGCAGAATAACAATTATGTACACACTGAAAATCGACTGGTACAAAAGTAAAATAAACAATTTAAATAAACTCACCAAATAGACTGTACCGACATCGGCTCCTCTCTCCACCAACTCCTTGGCAACACCAAACTGATGTTGACAAATCGCCAGAATTAAAAAAGAGTGTTGACTGCCATCAACGTCATCCTTTGAGCATAGGACAGATAAATATGATATTAGAAATTCAAAAACTCAATAATAAATCTATATATTTTAAATCTTGAAATAATTTCATCGTGACCTAAATGATATTTATACG
>NW_022742567.1:0-1063 GCF_011630105.1 Anneissia japonica | reverse complement strand
AATGTTTTTGGAAATCGGAAAGAAATTGTGTCCGCGTCCCGACGACGTACGTCGAGTACACCTACAACTCCGCGAACAGCCGACGGTCGTCGAGTACACGGACGAGTCCGCGAATCTCCGACGGACGTCGAGTACACGGACGCGTCCGCGAATCTCAACGGACGTCGAGTACACTGTCACGTTCGCGTATCTCCGACGGATGTCGAGTACACTGTCACGTCCGCGAATCTCCAAAGAAAGCCAAGTACACGGACGCGTCCGCGATCTCCGTCGGTCGTCGAGTACACGGACGAGTCCGCGAATCTCCGACGAACATTGAATAGACCGACGTGGAGTACACGGACGTACGTTGACTGCACGCTCGTGACTGCGACCCGCCGACAGACGTCGAGTGCGCGGACGTGTCCGCGATCTCCAACGAACGTCGAGTACAAGGAGGTNNNGAACGTCGAGTACAAGGAGGTGTTCGAGACGCGCTCACGACTCTGAGACCGTCGTCGCGTACGCCGTCGTGTACACGACCGAGGACCCCTACACCGTCGTGCGGATCGAAGACTGTGCTGTTTGGAAGGTACTTGTCAGCCGACAAGGTTGTAGTGTTTGTGATGTATTTTTGACTAAAATAAAATAAGAGAAAATTGACACAAATTTAATTTTTTTTTCAAATTCTTTTATTTCGTCTCATTCACTGTTCTTTTTCTTCCGGTTGCTTCTTCGAAGAGGTTAGCGTCCACCCGCCATCGTCGGGTCGCCGTCTTTTACGTAGTGGTAGTCCGTTTTCCACAGGGAACCTCTCGTTATGTCGAAGTGCGCCCTCCCGATTAAGGTCTTGCAATCCCGCAAACTCTTTTCGCGCACGAACGATATCCATCCTCGATGTTGACGAGTGCCGTCTTCCCCTATCTTACAGGACGTTCTCACGTACTACACGCGGAAAATTTCTCTGGCCACCTCGTCCGTGATCAGCGTTTCCAAAAACTCCACTTCCCTGTATTTAACGTCGTCTAACGTGAAACACCAATGCAGGCTTTTCGCTTCAGCAACCGATCCGACCTCCGCGTTG
>NW_022742566.1:0-1028 GCF_011630105.1 Anneissia japonica | reverse complement strand
AAATAAGGAGCAGAAGGGCATGTCTGTACGACTGTTGTCGCGACTACTTCTTCTTTTTTTTTTTTTTTGACCATTATCTACTTACTTATTTATTGAACATGTTTACAGTACAGAGGTTTAACAACCTATCTTGTTTTGTAGAAAAAGCTTATTCTCAAGCACGGAATACATTGTATTGAAGTAGTATTATAATATCCATTACTAGTCTCCATAGGTTATGTTCAATCCAGCGCCGTATAAATATTTTTGGGGTTTGTTTTTTTAAAATTACACTTGTAGGCCTTGGAACAATTAAAAATATATTAATAGGTCTACCTGGAATGGAAATTGAATAAAATAAATACAAATAAAATACATAGCATAGCGCTGTTGAGATATCGTTTTGGAGGCTTCAGTGTGGAATTGTTTCCTCACGACTCTTTATTATGCAGTTCTTCCTAGTATAGCAAAATCATTATATCAATTCAAGTCCTAGGTGCTTGGCGGGAAGTTTGCTCAGGCCCGACCAATCAAAATGAAGGTCATTGCTTAAGCCCAATCCAAAGCCTAATTTGCATACATCACCCTATATAACTGTATACAACACTGACTGCATTTGACTTAGTTGATAGCACAGACGACGAGCGTAACACAGTACTATGTTGGAGCGGATATGATATACAGTATGAACATTGAATTGCATATAGCATTGTTGGTGACATTGAATATGTTATTTTGAAACGTTTCATAAACTATAGATCAGAGAATGAAATACACATTTTATCTTTAAGTGCTAAATTGAAGTTATTATACGCCTACATAATGTTATTGATTTTGAATCCCCGATATTCCAAATCTGTCATTTTACAACTCAAATTTGTCGGGACCAACTCAATCGAATGTTTGTTTTTTTTAAACTTTTCCTCGCCTATGGGAATTTGCTGATGTTTGTGGCGAGCTTCATACTAGTCTCCAATCATTTTAAAATAAAATCGAAACATTTTTGTAAGTAAATCATATATTGGCATTAACTTATTGTGCTTTTAATA
>NW_022742565.1:0-724 GCF_011630105.1 Anneissia japonica | reverse complement strand
ATTTTTAGAGCACGCGTACGTGCACGTAATGAGCTGCAATTGAGACAGTACTGTGCATATGGATATTACTTGACATGAAGTTTACCTGTGTGAAGTTTCAACAAAAGAGGCCTAACGATAGTGAAGTTATGATCAATCAAAAAATTTGCTACGTAAAACGCAAAATTGCGCATAGATGAAGTCACGCGTGACTGATCACGCTGAAAAGCCTATTGTATCGAATCCACCCCAGGACTAATGATTGTTGAACATATGTTGATCGGTTGAAGCCATCCTGAGATATCGTGGTCACAAAATTGGGGAGAAAGAAAGAAGAAAAAGAAAGACTAGATTTGAACTCGTCACTGAGGACGAGTTTGGTGATCCGCCGTACTTTGACCCTCACTAAGCACGCGCGGTGCTGATTGAAAATTATTATATGCTAAAACATGCTCTATTTAGTTTTTAAAAAGAGTAATTTTGATCATTTTAATGACTTACGAATGTGTACACATACGTCTTAACGTCCGTGCGCACGGTACTGATATTAATACAGTGTCACAAACCCAAAACATGTAACCGAAACCTAATTTCCAGCTTCAGTAAGTACTGTGGGCGTGGAAATGAGCGTACGGCGGTGCGTAAATTATGGAAAGTTTTGGAATACTGAAAATGACCTTAAACATGCTTTAAATTATCTGAAAAGTGATATTAACAATTTTAAAATTTTAACGCACAAGTACGA
>NW_022742564.1:0-698 GCF_011630105.1 Anneissia japonica | reverse complement strand
TGACAACCTCGCCCCTCGATTTTACACAGTCGCCACAAACTCTCCCCTCACAAACTCGCCCCTCAAAAACTCACTAACGTAAATATTCACGCAAAATATATAATTTCATAATTGAGCTTTCACATGTATTTTTTTTTTTTTTTTGTGGTCTGTTATAAACTGGTATGGTCTCAGAATACAGTATAGGTATTTTGTGGTTCAGAATCATTAATGCATGACTGTCATAATTTAATTTAGTCGTGGTGTATGGTAATCTAGGTACTGTAGGCTGGTTGTTCCATAAGCGAGTCGGTGATTGCGCATGAATGCTGATGTTCATTATGGTGCGCACAAGTTCACACCGCTCGATTACCTTTACGTATAGCGCAATTCATTTACTAGGTAATAAAATGTAGTGGCTAAAGTTTTAATCATGATATTATGTTTGGGGTTTTTTTTGTATTTAATTATTAGTTGCACGAAATGTCTGCAGTAGATCTCATGAACTTGAGGGGCAAACTCTAGATGTGTCACTGATTGAGAAATCTGAACCTGCACCAAACACAATCGAAGTCAGTGGATTTCCCCCCACTATTGTAGAAGAAACGCTGGAGCTTTACTTTGAAAACAAGAGGCGATCAGGTGGAGGAGATATCAGGGAATCTAGTATGAATGAAGATGGAAGTAAATTCATCATCAATTTTGAAGAGGCAGAAGGT
>NW_022742563.1:0-3028 GCF_011630105.1 Anneissia japonica | reverse complement strand
TTTGAAATTTTAACCTAAAAAAACCTAAACCATAATTCACCACTATAGACACTTTTTGACAAAAATGAAAAATTACGACTTTGTTACCCAATGAGAAGTGTTCTAATATAAACAATGGGTCGTGTCTCATATTATTTTTTATGTTTTTATTATTCATTATTTTCACTTGACTCGCATAAATAATTTTGTTCGAAGAAATATGCAGTTGTACTTCGCAGCACTTCACTTGCAATTTGCAATTTCTAGTATACTTTTTAAAAGCGACAAAACTCCCTCGCTGTGCATTTCGCTTGTGTCCTTGAGCAAGACACTTTACCTGCATTGCTTCTCTCCACCCAGGAGTATAAGTGGGTACCTGGTGGGGTTGCCTGCTCCTGTGCTGATTACCAGCAGCTACACTAAGCATGTGGATCCAATGACCAGGAACAGAAGCGCTTTGTATCTGCAAAGAAAGGTGCTGTATAAATAACCAATAAAAACTATACCTCAAATATCCCTTATATATTCTCTGCAAATAAAATAAAGACATTCCTAATAATTTATTGAATATACAGTATGTCAGTTACAGTAGTATAAGCCTATGCTTTTTATATACAGTAATTTACCAACTGGGAGCATTTAAGAATTGTCCATCAATAATCTTTATATATAATTTATCAAAACTATTAAAGAAATTTATTATTGTTTTGTTTTGTAAAGATTTAATGTAGAACCCACTATTGGCTTATTATCATAGTCTTTATATTTAATTCTGTTTGTGTTTTAAATTGTTTTGTAGTTTAGACGAGACTTTTTTTATTCCTTGTTTCGCGTACTTATTTTTTAAAAAATTATCGGAGGAGGGCGGAATAAAAATAAAAATAAAATTTTGTTTTCTTATTTAGCAAATAATTTTGCCAAAATAATCCAGATGGAGGAGACAATATAAATTAAATTTTATGTGAATGTAAAATAGGATGGTTAAATGCTTCAAATTTATATAATTAAGAAGAAATATGCATATTTTATCTTTGGGCATTTCAAGGCAGCGGAGGGCGTAATAAAAATAAAGAAAAACTTTTATTTTCTTCTGAAATTTGCACTTTTCCGTGGCAGCGGGTGCGCTAATTGGAAAAAACTAAAATTTTATTTTTTTTCTAAATCATCAATATTTGCAGTCGGCGGGTTCGCTTAACTTAAATATGATATCTGAATTTGTACTATTTGAGCTTCCTGGCTTAAATTAAGCATAGAATTCATAAATTTACATTATAATTATCTCACAAAAACATCCAAATTGTGTTTCTTTATAAATTAAAAATTGTTTTCTATATAATCCAACATTGCAAATAAGCGCAACGTTAGTTACCAACCGGCCATCATGTAATGTTATATCTCACAAAAAATGTAATAAATTTGTAATCATTAACCGTGTTATTCTAGTATACTAATGCAGTATTCCATATCATACAACTCAAGTTTTGTTTGTCTCTCAGATATGTGCATGAGATATCGGAATTTGTTTTAATTCCTAGTTTTTGTGCATCTAATTTATGTAACTTCAGTTACCGGACTCATTTTCTCCGCTAAATCTGTACCGCAAATGGTAAAAAGTTTAAATTGGTATTCCTGTATATTTCACTCCCTCAGTACTACCATGTAGCTAAGAAATATAATTTAGTCTCCTATTTTTTTATAGAGTAACAATGTGAATATAGGATGAAATGTAATGTCAGTTACCGTGGATTTGCCCGGTTTCAGAAAAATATAAACTTATCTCTTAAGTAATTGCATGTTTTTGTCAATCAAAGCTTTCAGCAATAAATTCTCTCACTTCGCAAAGTCGGAAAAAATTGGTTTGATGACAAGTTCAGAGAGGATAATGTGTACTACGTCATCAATTTTTTCGGGTCATAGAGAAAAAATAAATACGACCTCTGCTGCCAAAACAATAAAGGGCTGTGCAGACAGTCGAGTTGCTGCCAGAAAAATGAAAGCAGTGCCATGATATTGTGCTCAATGGCCAATAGTCACAAACCTACATATTGCTCACAAAATATGATGTAGATATTCACAACTTCATCTCAAATACCTTTTCAAAATCACAACTTGGTGGCAATTAGTGATCATAGGTTTTGGCTGAACACATCTACATATTTCGCGACTTGTAAAGATGTCATCTTTGTTTTCATGGGTACATGGAATGCAGGATTTGTTACAAAACCAATTTGTTGCAGTGGTCAGTAGCCTTTGGCATAGAATGCCTTCCTATAGCCCCAGGTCCTTAGTAAACGAAACATTTGATTTTAATGTGAGAAAGATTTATAATATAATGATATTTCTAGTAGCTACTTTGACTAAATTTAGTAAACATTAAAAAAAAAATGGAAAATATGACTTAAATTTGATTTGTATGTGTGGTCGCAAAAAATAGACACGGATGAATTTTCTACATTTAGTCTGGGCCTGCTCTACCTCGATTTTAGATTTTAATATCAGACATAAATATGTAAAACATTACATAATCTCTTTTCTAGTTTTAAGATTAACGAAATATAATTTTTTTAAACTTATTGAAAGCGATTCTGATCAAGATTTTTAAAACTTATTCAAAGTAACTAATTAAATTATATGAATATAAAATGTATGCTAAGTATCATTCTGCATTTAAAGGTAAACTCAGACAGGGTAGAACGGCGCAGCCCAATGTGATGGTTTGCATCGGGGGAGTTGCGTCATGGAACATGTTTATTTCTCACACCTTGAGACTGTCGCTGTCAATAAATTGCGTCAGACTGCTTCGGTCGATGCTGTCTGAGTTGGCCTTAAGATTTAATTGTGTTATGATTATACGTCATGAAATTAAAATAAACTAAATGAACAGTTAAACGTTTTGATATTTATGATGCATTAGTATTTCATTCTAAATCTAATTAATGCAATTTATTTTACAGTACAAATTCTGAAGAAATTTGGACATTGCACCTCTGCAACAAGTCAACCTGCCCTGCTTGGCTGAATGACTAATCTTGCTGCCACTACTGAATGG
>NW_022742562.1:0-584 GCF_011630105.1 Anneissia japonica | reverse complement strand
TTTGAAAACATGGTTCACCCTGGACTGAAGTGCACCGCAGGTAACCCTTCCAAAATGTTTTGCGTGTTTGTCGGATAAATTATAAAACTTTTTAAATTCGTAATGATAAAAATAATTCGTCATGTTGACACCAGCCCGTCATTTCTAACTGACGAAGTACATTCGTTCCAATTACCATTGATTAATTTGTCAAACAAAACAATTAGGTCCCACGTCTAACAATGAATCTAATTTGTAATGCAAAATAAATGATTCGTATAACTATTTTAATTTGTAATGCTACATCTTAGCTTCGTCAATTGACTTTTATTTTGCATGACAATTTTTTAAAACCGTTTGACGACCTTTTTTCACGACTTTGGCAAAGTACTATTTTCAGTGAATCAGCTTCTGAATTTTATTTTCATGATTTGTTGATTGACATCGTTTTAATCTGACCATGTTAATTCTGAAATTGGTTACTAGCACCTTTGTCATGTTTTGATTCCATAATTTCTTTTCCATGATTCCTTTTATTTTAAAACTCAAGACTTTCTGTATAATTTTTTTGAGAGAGTTGCGATCCGACGGCCCTCAAAAATTCA
>NW_022742561.1:0-571 GCF_011630105.1 Anneissia japonica | reverse complement strand
TAGGGTTAGGGTTAGGGTTAGAGTTAGGGTTAGGGTTAGGATGGCTCGGCGAGGTAAGCACTTTTGTGCAAAAAGTGACAATGTTAAAAAAATGAGTCAAAAATGTAATTTTTTTTTTGTTAGGTTAGGGTTAGGGTTAGGGTTAGTGTTAGGATTAGAGTTAGGGTTAGGGTTAGAGTTAGAGTTAGAATTAGGGTTAGGTAAAGTGAGATAGGCTGAAACAAAGACTATTCCATTGAATGTTTGAAGTTTTTCGGAAAAGTACTCGAAATATGGCGGAAAGTCAAAAATTTGCACTAAGTGCTCAACTCGTCGAGATAAGCACTTTTGTGCAAAAAGTGACAATGTTAAAAAGTTGAGTCAAAAATGAATTTTTTCTTTTAGGTTAGGGTTAGGGTTAGTGTTAGGGTTAGAGTTAGGGTTAGGGTTAGGGTTAGAGTTAGAGTTAGGGTTAGGGTTAGGGTTAGGGTTCGGCAAAGTGAGATAGGCTGAAACAAACACTATTTCAATGAAAATTTGAAGTTTTTCGGAAAAGTACACGAAATATGGCGCAAAGTCAAAAATTTGCACT
>NW_022742560.1:0-1141 GCF_011630105.1 Anneissia japonica | reverse complement strand
AAATATGTAATTCTTATTTTAAGTCAGCGGTGGGCATACAGTAATAAAAATATAGAAAAACTTTTTTTTTTTTAATTCCTCTGAAATTTCTACTTTTGATGGCAAGTGTGCTAATTAGCCAAAAATAAAATTTCATTTTTATTCAAAATCATCATTTTAGCGAGCGGTGGGTTGCTAAAAACTTGTATAAAAAAAGGTTTAGCCTTGTGTAAATAAAATATTATAAATAATGTAAATTATAATAGGCCTTTATTATAATAAAACAAAATTAAACACAAAAACCAATTACCTAAAAGTTAGTGAAATACAAAAATAAATATGTAGCAAAATATATCATCAATTTTAAAAATTAATTTAAAACATTTTAACTTTAAAGAATTCACATTTGAAAAAATATATATTAATGAAATATAATTAAGATATAGGCCTCTGGCCTAGCAATGGCCTAATTAATATTATTATATAATTATGAAATTAGGACTACCCTTGCACCCTACAACAAACAGTAGCCATAGGCTACGCCTAGCCCTTGGCCTGAGGGTATATTTTTTTTAGATTGTTTGTAGTAGCCTAGGGCATCTAGCCTAGGCCTGCTAGAGTATAGTAGAACTACCTAGGCCTAGCCTAGGAGTAGGCCTAGTACCCCTAGCCAGTACACTAGGCCTAGGGGGTAGGGGGCTTAGGCCCTAGGCCAAGGCCATACTTAATACAATAGTACTACTGCAAAGATTTTTTAATTGCGCAGAGGCTAGAGCCTAGGATAGGCATAGGCTGAGTATCTCAAAAATCAGCTCAAATTGCGAGGAAAATCGCTAGAAAATAGGTGCGCGGAATCGTAAATTGATGCATAATTAAAAATAATTGCATCGTTTTAGGCTCATTGATTGGTGAGGAACTTAGTTAGGCCAAGCCTACTAGCCTATATACTACTAGGCCTAGGCTATATATTAATTATAATATTTTTCGAAATGCGCCGACGGATTTCTTCTAGGCCTTGGCCCTATGCCACATTTTTGCGCGGCGGATAGGCAATTCTCCGCGCAGGCCACTACTACTATACTACTACGGTACTAGGCCTAGGCTACAACAGTCTGGCATAGCTGGGCCTATGTCCTAGGCCAGGCCCCTTTCTACACAGAAT
>NW_022742559.1:0-1369 GCF_011630105.1 Anneissia japonica | reverse complement strand
ACATATATATATAGATTAAAAGGCAAAATACTGAAAAACAACAATGCTGTGGGAGACAAAGGATCTCAGTAGAGGTACAAAAATGATAAGCAACAGCTAAAAAGTAAACGTAAACAGCCAGAAATAGAACCAGAGCTTTCTGCTTTCTGTCTTTGCAATAATATAACAAAAATGGAAATAAAACAAACAAGAAATCACGAACCTTGTGTCATCTTCGCCTTAAGAGTACCATGGCAATAAATATGTGGAAACATTTCTTTCCAATATTATACTCCAGTTATGCAACTAAAGAAATAGGCCTAGCAAGTGAGTGATTTTCTCGGACTTATGAATATAACAGAAGCATGAAAAGGCTTTTAAAATGTACCGCATGCAATTATCAATGTATTGATAATTTTATATGGAAAATATAAATATGGAAATACATATTTACTTTACAATATTATTATAACATGATCAGAACATTTATGGTAAATGGAAACGTAACAGACAAGAAAAAAAAAACGTATGCGAAACTAATCTATTGACTATACTTATTCCATAGATTTTTATTTGATTCAAGCATTAATAAAAATTATATCAATATATATAGCAAGAAACAAAAAAACGTATGTCAAACTCGGTCAACTTTGTAACATCTGCGTTGCTTCTGTAAAAAAAGAAAAATAGCACCAAGTTATACAGTAATATAGTAACAATAACAAACTTTAATACTAATAAAAATAATTGTTAATAAACTAATGTTACAGTAATTTAAATGACAAATTGGCTGGTTTTTCCAGATACAATGTAAATAAATAAAAATAATAATACTGTATAATAATATAATAATAATAATAATAACAATAATAATAATAATATATAACATCATATCATATTTTAGTATTTATTTTATTTGCTGTATTTGTTACTGTAGTAGAAAGCGTAGGATTCATAACAAAACGAAAATAAAAACCGTCCGATAATATTAATTGATAGTTTAGTAATAATAGTATTAATTTTATTTGCTTTTAAGTAGCCTGTTGTTACTTATTAGAAATACAACAAAACATAAATAAAAAAAGTATGATAAACCGATTGACGAACTTGCAATGATAATTAGGCCTAGTTATATTAAATTTAGCGTTTCGAAACTCCATTGGCGCTCCACATATTTTTTGAAAACAAACCGCGACCGAAATGAAGCGCGACCGAAACGAAGCGCGACCGAAATGATCTGTATTCGAGAGAAAGAGGATAAACTATAGGCCTAACTACAGGCTGAGGTCTTACCTAGGCCCTTCCTTAAACTAGGCCTAGGGTCATAGGCTGACACACAGTCACGCTTCACATACTGACATGGACTGAAATTTGGGGGGGGGGGGGAAAG
>NW_022742558.1:0-614 GCF_011630105.1 Anneissia japonica | reverse complement strand
TAACGCGTCCTACGAAATTCTTACGAGATAGCACTAGTCCGTGAATTTGTGAACAAGATCGGAGAACTAAAGATGCAATCTCTACCATGCATCAGTGGCGGCCCGCTGGATCTCAATAGAGATTCTTTAATAATATATAAATTTTAAATGGCAAATTGGAAAAACCAATAAAACAGCAAACGGCCACATAATGCAAAACCTTTTAAAATTAAAACGGAACAGTAGAGAAAATCCGATCAAAATGACAAAATAAACTAAGCATCCACTGGAAGGAATCCCAATATCTGCAGACGGATCCGTTTCGGCCTTCCAGACCTCATCAGTGCAGCCAGGGTATAGACCCAAACGAAACGTTCGACCAGCTTAGGTAGGGCCCAAACTTGTCCCACAACCACTAATGATTACAGAGCCAAACCAAGGCAATATATATACACAGCCCAGGTGTGAAGGCAAATAGTGGAATACAAGCTATGTGGCTCGGTTCCAGTAGATACAGAGAATATTTTGTCATTCTTAACGCGTCCTACGAAATTCTTACGAGACAGCACTAGTCCGTTAATTTGTGAACAAGATTGGAGATCTAAAGATGCAATATCTACCGTGCATCAGTGGCG
>NW_022742557.1:373-968 GCF_011630105.1 Anneissia japonica | reverse complement strand
GACTTAGAAAAATTTTCGAAAATCTGAACTTATAAAAAAATTTCGACTTTTCTGGACTTAGAAAACTATTCCAAAATCTGGACTTTTCTGGACTGGAAAAGCTGGAACTGCTAGACCGACGTCTAGTACAAACACGTACTCGACGAACAACGTCGAGTTCACGGACGTGTCCGCGGATCTCCGACCGACGTCGTTAAAGCAGTAGATAAGAGTTTCTATTTCAACTTTGGAAAAAGTTTCTGAAACTGGAAATAATTTGTGTCCGAGACCAGAAGACGGACGTCAAGTACGCGGACGTCGAGTACGCGGACGTCAAGTACGCGGACTTCGAGTACGCAGACGTCGAGTAGATGGACGTGGAGTACACGGACGGACGTCGAGTAAACGGCAGACAAGACGAGTCTCTATTTCAAATTTAGAAAAATTTTCTGAAAATGGAAATAATTTGTGTCCGCGACTCGCTCACTGACCTCGAGTACGCGGACGTCGTGTAGGCGTACTTGGAGTACACGAACGAATGTCGAGTATACACTCGCGTCCGCAACCCGCAGACCAATCTCGAATACGCGGACGTCGAGTAGACGGACGTGGAGTA
>NW_022742557.1:0-299 GCF_011630105.1 Anneissia japonica | reverse complement strand
AGTTGAAGGACGTGGAGTACACGAACGGATGTCGAGTTCACACTCGCCCCTTCGTCCCGCCGACCGAACTCCAGTACGCGGACGTAGAGTAGACGGACTTGGAGTACACGATGTCGAGTACACACTCGAGTCCGCGACCCTCCGAACGACCTCGAGTACGCGGACGTCGAATAGATGGACGAATGCCAAGTACAACGACGTGTCCTCGACTCGATTACCGTGCTCGCGTACGCTGTTAAGGCAGACAAGACGAATCTCTATTTTGAAAAAATTTCTGAAACTGGAAATAATTTTGGTTC
>NW_022742556.1:426-620 GCF_011630105.1 Anneissia japonica | reverse complement strand
TTGCTCCTATTGAGAAATAAGTATACAGGAACAACTATTTTAATGTATGGCTTTGTACAGTCTTGCGTAAAGTTATTCTATGAAACTGCTTATTTTTTAATGCCTGGACTTATGCCTATGTCTGCATGCTGATCAATTTGGTATTGGAATTTAAGAGAAAGCTTCAATTTTTTTGCTGTACACCATTTTTTGTT
>NW_022742556.1:0-408 GCF_011630105.1 Anneissia japonica | reverse complement strand
TGTCATATCCAAAATGCCATTGAGAAATTGTTCGACCCTAACAAAATTTGACTTACACTTACGGTAATGGAAAACACAACAATTCGGCATGTAAAATTAGATCGACTTTATTAGAGTATATTATTAGTTGTCTTAGGCAAGTTTAATTGCACTGCTCTATTTATCATGTCTGATTGTCTTGTATTATTTACCATAGCCAAGATTTCTTCTTTCATGATGATATTCAACATCCATATTTTTGGTGCTTCACTTAGTTATTGTTGTACATACAGTAAATTCAAGACTACCGGTGTTACTAAATAAATATTTTGAAACACAATTTATCATCCTTGTACATGGCAAGTAATTTATTACAAGTGTATTTTCTCACAGTTAATATAAAATTGTTTTACTGTACACAGAATAAAG
>NW_022742555.1:0-1656 GCF_011630105.1 Anneissia japonica | reverse complement strand
GGTAGTTATAAATCACCTCATATCATATTTTTCCATCTAGCGCCTCCTCCACTTAACATTCCTTTTCTACCCCCATCAGCCCTATACCAATGTTCCTAGATACGCTAATGACGTCATTGTCAGCACTCGATACCATCATCATCATCTTCATCGGCGGTTACATCATTCCCATCACCAGTCTTATCATCATTATTTTAACTTTATCACTGTCTTTGCCAGTATCGTCGTCGTAATTTTCGCCACCGCCAAGCCATCCTCCTCCTCTTCATCATCAGCATTAACAACAACACAACTGACAAGTTTGCAACCACAAGACTATTATTGTATAGAGCTTGGCCCTCAAGTTGAGTACACAGAAGCTCATCGTAGTTTAGATGGCTTAGCACACTTGTTAACTCTTTTGTTATCACAAAGGCTTCATAACATCTCATTGACATACATTCCTATATAATAAAGAATGAAAAATTCATTTTATCGGATGAATAACTTGGCATATTGGAATCATATCAGATTATTGGAGCATCGTGAAATGGTCTTGTAAATTAGCACCCCTCGGGTGTAATCGTGCATTAGCTAGAAACACAAATCACGATATTATAGTCCAGAGTCAAAAAGTAGATCATTCTCAACCACATACCGTACACATCGATAAAACTGACACAGATTAGGTCTTATTCCGTTCCTCCGTGATCTGTGCTACATCACAACATACACACGTTCATATAGGCCTACACATGTATTCTTATAACAGAAAAATCATGATAGTATTCATAATCATGATAATAATCATAATAATAATTAAATTCATTGGGAGTGGAATTGAATAGCTCGGTGGATGCTAGCATTCGAAGCCCAGTGTCCTGGGTTCAAATCCTGTCATACTCAAGGATTTTTGTTCTCACTACAAAACAAATCCACATACATAAGCCTCGATAACAGAAAATTAATGTAAATAATGATGTGTATAATGTTTGCCATGTGAAGGGATTGCCACCTTTCTAATAGGACAGTGATTAAGTCGATATTGGTAATCCTTGGCCATGTGCCTCAAGGAATAGAATTCAAAAAATAATAAAATAAAATAATTATAATGAATCATAATCATAATAGTAGTGTTAGTTACGTTGGCTTATCATGCCTATTATTTGGCTTAGTATTTGGCATTATCATTTAGAATATGCGAATCATGATGTGATAATGATGTTGACGATGATGATAGCAATGGTGATGATAATGACGATGGGGAGGTTTTACAAAGGTAAAATAAATATTTGTTGTGATAGGTCTATTTATTGCTGTCTATATCAAACAATACATTAGGCTTGCCTTGATACAATATCTACCTATCATGCATACCTCATGTCCATATTGATTAATATTGCTGTCATTCCTGCTGTCGAATGTGTATTTTATTAACAGTGTGTTTATGGTAAATTAACGAGTTCGATTAATTAATGATGTAATTAATTATGTGTAGCCCCTACAAACATGGATGGATCATTACAAGTGTGATCGATGGCAATAATGATGATACGGTGACAAGCCATTTTTTTTTTTGCTTTAATAGGCGCTTTAAAAATGTGTATTATTATTATTATTATCTTAATTTATGGAAATTGTTATTATGATTATGGTACTAATGTGGTTTATGATGAC
>NW_022742554.1:0-599 GCF_011630105.1 Anneissia japonica | reverse complement strand
ACTTCGATATAACCTAGGTATGGTACATCCTGGCCACCAGCACCAGTGACTATGAGGTCACTTAATGGGTGTAAAGTTTTATTAATAAGATGGGACCTATAAAACGATTCCTCTATACATGTAACTTGGGAGCCTGTATCTAACATGGCATTACATGTATGGCCATTAACTATTACGGTAATAAAACTTGGGTCACCTACTAAATTATTTGGGGGTACCGGTATTGATCTTTTGTGTGAATCTATTGTCATGCTAGCGGACTTAGAATATTTATTATGGGGGGACTTGATTAGAAGTGGTGGGGTAGTCCGGTGTCCCTTCTTCCCGGGTACCCTCTGGCGTTTCCCGAATTAGTAAACCTATCAGCTAATTTACGTTGCACAAGAGCAGCATTTGTCGGCTTTGTACACAACCTCATATGGTGTCCACTCTCGCCACAATTGTAGCATATCTTATCTTTGGTGTTAGAGGGAGCATTATTCTTCCTAACAGATGGAGTATGTGGGTTGGGATTGGTGAAGGGTTTAGTTGGAACAGGGGTTGATTTTATCCTGTCAAGTTCTTCCCTAAGGACTTCGACCTCATGACTAAGAGCATCA
>NW_022742553.1:0-1747 GCF_011630105.1 Anneissia japonica | reverse complement strand
CCGGTGTGTTATAAAAATATATAATCATAACATGCATAGAGGGGTAGGGGCATAGCTTCACTAAGATCCTAATGACCCGTATACCCCTTCCTAGCCTAACTATGAATTCTGGGGTAGGGATATTACTTTGGCTAGGTCTTAATGACCTGTAGGCCTATCCTCTACTATATCGAACTATGCATCATGGGGTAGAGACGTTACTCCACTATAAGGAACGACATAGGTAGGCCTACCTTTAAACAGAACTAGGCATATGTGCAGTGCAGTACACTTTTGGCCAGCACTTTGGACTAGACTAGGATACCTGTAGTGTGAAAGGCCTACTACGGGTCCATTATTAGTATTATTATTGTCATTAATATTATTATTTTTATTATTATTATTATTATTACTATTAGGCTTTTTTATATTATTATTAGGTTATTATTATTAGGCTTTTTTATATTATTATTAGGTTTTACTATTTGTACCATTACTATTAGTAGCACTGTAGTAAAATCATCATTATCAACAGTAAATGCCGTCTTAGTCGTTAGTTATAAGCTTCCTATTATGTATTTATAATTTCTATTATTATAGTATGGTCATTATTTATACTTATTAGAGTATCCACCATGACTTTAGCAGCGTGAATTTAAAAACAAAATCACATAAACGTAGTATATGATTCATTTAAGTTAATGGACATGACAAATTAGTTGCATCTTATTCAAAGAAAATTAGAATTGAAATTATCTGTGTTGCTATCGCTCTCGAGACAATACTTTAATCAACCTGACATGCAATTACTTGTTGGACATGTGGAAAAGGAGTCCGCTAATTCGCTATTACAAATGAAAATTGTTTCGCCGTGAATCGCCCGAAGTGACTGTATGAAAGCTATCAATTGCACTTTGCTATAAGATATATTTATAGCTGCTTTGTCTACGTACAGCACTATTCGACAGTTTTACTAAGTTACAATAGGTATGCCAAGCCAGGATAATGAAGCAATTTAATGTGTTATACTACTATTGGTATATTTCTATTTTTAATGTCTGAGGCGGATTCAATGGGGCCCAACAGCCCCATCATCCCCAAACTATTTTTGTTTGTAGAGGTGACGTGTACATAAATATTTGTACTTCAGCCCCAATTATGTTGAGGTGGAGGTAACTGTAATTTCCTCCCTGTCTCCTCTATTTCGAATTCCAGGATCCTCCACTAGATGTGTTATATTTTTTAACCATTAATCTTATAGCCCTACTAATTTATTCTGAATAATGATATTCTTATTTGTATTATTATTATTATTATTATTGATTTGATTTTATGCCATTGTTACTTCTACTATTAATTACGTTGTTATCATTCAACCCAAATAAATTAGGACTATAATTGTTAAACAAGCCGTATAACTTTTTTCATTTTTAGTGATCACTGTACATTCTATTTGGTAGATTTATTTGTCATTTAGTATTCATATTACGCCTTTTCTATGTTTTCCCAGGTCATTAGGTCCATATGCTTAAGTGTTGCTGCCATAATTAGCAGGGTGGATTTAGGGGGCCGAGCCGGCCGGGCCCCCTTTTTGGAAAGCTAAAAAGAAGGGAAAAAATAAGAAAGAAAAGGTAAAATAATTGATGGCATAAAGCGCCTCAGAGGTTATTTTTTGGGCGTCTAGAACACAACATTTTTGCGGGAGCATGCCCCCGGACCTTTAGGATAGTGCTATCTCGATCTGCCCCACTTTCGCGCCCCCCCCCCC
>NW_022742552.1:425-833 GCF_011630105.1 Anneissia japonica | reverse complement strand
GACGGATTTTTTCCCGTATGATGTGTACTGTACAGAATTGTACTGAAGATGGTGAAAAAAAAAAAATAAATAAATAAATAAAAAAAATAAGAAGGGATATTTTCAATTGGTATCCCTCATTTATGAATAAAGACAGAAGCGATATATCATCACAACTTGCAATTTTTAAATGCGTACCGGTACATGTTCATTTGTAAAACCGTCCATTGGTTTCATATTTGTTTGTTTTTGTTCATAAATATTTTGTTCATTGCAAAATTATTCATTCGTCTACACAGTAAAATTTGTCTATGTCCGTCCGATACGTTTGTTATTTGTTTGAGAAATGTCAGTCTTATGTTGGCTTTGTTTTATTGTTTGAATCATGTCCGTCTTATACGTTCGTTCCTTTATGAATTTTTTCATGTC
>NW_022742552.1:0-400 GCF_011630105.1 Anneissia japonica | reverse complement strand
TTTTTTTAAATCTTGTCCGTCATATCGTTCATAAATTCGTTCATGTCCGTCTAATGTGGTTGTTTTTTTATTTGTTTAAATCATACCCATCCTTTGTGTTTGTAATTTATCTGTTTGAATAGAGTAGAATAGAACATTTATATAGCGCCGGTATCCGCCAAATATGACGCTCATGGCGCTTCTGAAAGTGTTTCATCAGTTATATGCAGCACAGAAAAGAATCACGTCTTATACGTTCGTTCGTGTATTGCGGACTCGCGATCAAAGGCTGGCAGCAGTGCGGCGGTTGGTTCACAATGCTAAAACCCTGGAGCGTGCATAGCCATTCAGCGCAATGCATAAATCCATATGGCGGTTCAACTGTGTCATAATTACTACGCGTAGAACGCGTACTACGCGT
>NW_022742551.1:0-993 GCF_011630105.1 Anneissia japonica | reverse complement strand
CGGGATTCGTTACTGAAACGACGCCATTCCTGTTTTTGTCGTACGAGTGGTAAAGTGTGTCGAATTATAGATCGAAAAAGGTGAGTATTTTACCATTACACAACCTTTAATTTATGCCAAGCGAGTTATTATATTATTGCAAGATAGCAGAATGGGAGTTTCTCTCATTTTGATAGCTTTTCTTGAGTAGGTGAAATTTAAAAATGAAGGGTGTAACATATTTTACTTTTATGGATTGTTGGTCCAGTGGCTTTTTCACCATTTCTCCAGGCGAGTTTTAGACCTAAACAGACAAGTCCGATATTAATACTACTGTATTAATCATTTTAAAATGTTTAAACTCCAAAAAACCGACATAGGGCCTAATCCTTTATTTTAAAATACCTTATTCAATACACTCAGCACTACGGGTATTTGCTGATTCTGACTTGCCACTCCGTACTTAGTGCCAAAGCTACCATGATTGATGTCCTGAAGTGATGTATTTCACAATCTTACTGGACTGTTTATTATTTTCGGCCTATGAACTTTATATATACCTGATTTGGCCTTTTATTTCAAATCAATCATATTTTCTTACTAACTGTTTTAGACTGGCAGGCATGTAGGTCATGTAGCAGGATATCACATGATCAACATGATGTTTATGTGTTAATAATAGTGATTTAATTGGATGTAAGCACAGTTAACAAAAAATAATATCAATATTGATAATCTATGTTCATCTACTGGAATATCCATGGTTTCAGTCAAAAGATGGGGAAATAAATAAATTAAATACAGTAAGTACAATATGTTTAAATGGCTGTAAATAGAATATTCTAAAATTAATTATATTCCTACTCATTTTACGATTTTTCCCAAAAATGCTTTATGGCCTTACAACAAACTACTAAATGTATTTAGTTTAGTTTACATTCTGTAACACCTAATGTCCTACTCCTTTAATGACACAACCAACCTATGTATAATGTTTTAATTCAATAGCATTAT
>NW_022742550.1:0-1125 GCF_011630105.1 Anneissia japonica | reverse complement strand
ATAATAATAATAATAATAATAATAATAATAACAATAATAATAATAATAATAATAATAATAATAATAATAATAATAATAATTATTATTATTATTATTATTATTATTATTATTATTATTATTATTATTATTATTATTATTATTATAATTCATACACTTTAGACTTAGACACTGGTTCAAACTGGGCCAGCTTCGGGATTTAATTAGAGGTAGATCGCTCGCTCTGCTCGCTTTGCTCTCGAATAACCCTTGAACGAGGGTTAGGTGGGATAAGGGATAATATATCCGTTAGCCTGTCAGTACTTGTTCAGCAGCCGCTGGTTCCAAGGGGCCCAGCCGAAGTTTCCAATTTCAAATATTTGGAATTTAAAAGAAAAGGAAAAATTAATCTTTTAATCTCTAATACTCTATTGTATCTCCATACCAAAATACTACCATGTGCCTATGTATATTTTGTAAATTTCTTTTATATATGTCGCTGTCTAATTAAGGGAAGACAATTTATCAGATTTTAGGAAGGATTCCTTAATTAGGTATTAATCATCACCATGAATTTTTACTGATAATTAATAGCGTTGCGACTCCATTAAAAAAAAATATCTTCAATGAGAAAAGCAAGAGATTGTTCTGTCAAAGATTATCAACGTTCCACGAAAAACATCGATAATATTCGTACGCGGAAATTTGTAAAACATTTAACCAACGAAGAATAATTCAACTCCGTAAATGAATATATAGGCATAGTAATAACATCGACGATAATATTGAAAATGATAACTTCCAATAAAAAGTAGAAATTACATTACCTGTGAAGCTCCAGAGGCTTATGGCCAAGACAATATTTTCAGCATTGCGCCCTCAATTTGTATTTTCGTTAATGCAGTCCGAAACTAATGTTGGAAGCCTCCCAATTGTTGTAATTAGGAAAAGACCATAAAGACAATGCTAGAGGGTATAGGTTAGCATCTGGTACTATTGATGAATGAAGCCCACGTGTGTTAATTAGCACCACGAAGACCTTCTTCCGAGACTTTAATCAGCGTCATTGAAATAAAAAAAAAACAACGGGACCTGAAAATCACCACCTGGTCAGTCATATATCATATCTGTTTGTGTACTCTAGGATTT
>NW_022742549.1:0-637 GCF_011630105.1 Anneissia japonica | reverse complement strand
GTTTTCTCCCATAAACCTTTTTTTAATATAGGCTTTTTGATCAGTAGCAATTATTTGACTAATTAATTATTGTAATCGTTCAGCTAATACAAAAGCAATAATCTTATAGTCAATATTCAATAAACTGATAGGACGTCAATTTTTGAGGTCTTCAGCCTCGCCTTTTTTGTATAGTAAACATATATTACTCATTTGTTGTGAATTAGAAAGTTCACCTTCATTATATGCTTCATTAAACGTTTTACATAACATTTCTTCTAAATGACTCCAGAAAGCTTTATAGAATTCTGCAGTTAGGCCGTCAGGGCCTAGCGACTTGTTATTTTTCATTGCAAAGACCGCTTTGCTACATTCAATTGAAGTTAGTGTGCCAGCACAAGCTTTTTGTTCATTGTTGCTAAGCGACGGTATTCTACAATTAGCTAAGTAATCAGATATTGTGTATTCGCAGATATATCTACTTCTATACAAATCACTGTAAAAGTTATGTTCCTCACAAAGTATTTTGCTTCTTTCTGTTACATATGAATCATCTTCGAGTTTAACTTTTTCTATATGTTTCTTGGTAGACCTAGCTTTTTCGAGACCAAGGAAATATTTATTATTTTTTCCCCCTTTTCAAACCAATCAGCCCTAG
>NW_022742548.1:0-756 GCF_011630105.1 Anneissia japonica | reverse complement strand
TATATATATTTAGGCCTCTATATTTTGTGTTTACATGTTTTCTTGACTTTTTAACAAAGTTTTTGCCCCTATATGTGTTAATGGATTCCTCTGATAAAATGTAAACAACAGTAGTACCAAAGATACTAGAAATACAAGATAGAGTTCTCCACACAAAAAAAGTGTTCCACTTTGTTCCACCGAAATGCATGGTGGGAATACGAAAAATGGGACGCCCCCTACAGCTGGATCTAAAAAAACTTGTTCCAAACTTTCGTTACCAAGTCGTCGCGTATTTTATTATCAATCCTCAACAAAGATACTAGATATAAAAACAAACTGGAATAGACACCCAGACAGTGACATCGGTGAATACATAACCTCCTTGGTGGCGGTAGAAATCGTTGCTATTATCCACATAATACACAAAACAATAAAGCATAATCATGAATCAGTAAAGAATAAAACAACAATACAGCGCAGAATCGCATGGCCGGACGCACACTTAGCGAAAAAGTTTTCCTCCATTAGTGGAAAAGGAAGGGCGCCTTTTGCGTCTGGATACACTTAGCAACAGAAGGGCGCCCTGTACGTTGGGCACGAAGTATAGGAAACTTGCATGGTTAAAAAGAAGGGCGCCACCTACGTTGGGCACGACTTCCGCCTCATTTTTACAATGCGAGAACTCTATCTTGTATTTCTAGTATCTTTGGTAGTACCAGTGAAAAGTTGAGAACTAGAAAGAAGAAGCTATGTTCCAGAATGTTTGACACCTAT
>NW_022742547.1:0-964 GCF_011630105.1 Anneissia japonica | reverse complement strand
AAGCGATTGTTCATATAGAAAATAAAAGAAATAAGAGAAATTTTTACACTAGGACAATTCGATAATGATTTATTGTGTATATAATAACAAAATATTTTAACAAATCAAATCAGATGATGTCATAATCATGGAAAAATGATGAAATCGGTGCTATTACTACGATTTTAATGTTTTTCCATGATTATGACGTCATCTGATTTGATTTGTCAAAATATGTTGTTATCGCATAACTGATAACTGGTTATCGAATGCTTCTAGTGTAAAAACCTCTCTTATTTCTTTTATTTTCTACATGAACAATTGCTCTCTAGCTTTTTTATCGTTATGGTTATCGTTGTAGTATAAACAGGCCTTTCTTAAAAAGCTATTTCAATGTTTACATATACAGTAATTACATTAATACAGCAAGATCGTATCTGTTGTCTACTATTGCTATAGCAAAGGTCTAGCGGCGCTATCCACTGAGCGGTGCCTTACTTGCACCTAGCCATCTGCTCAGGCTAGGCTGCTGGAAGTCCCCCAGTGAGTTACGAGACGTTACCTGCACTGTTTCAAAATAAACCCAATAAAATTATCTATAAATACAATCTGTAACCCCAGTAAATGTCACATGATGTTTAGTTAGCCTGTGTGGAGCATAGTGTTAGAGTAGGGCTTGGTGTAATTTAGATTTTTTTTCCCTTCTTTCTCACCTCGAACATTGTTATGTGCTATCCAGTCTAATTAACATTAAATTACAAACTGAAACTCTCAATAAAAACCTGCGAACTGATTTTATTAATGATAAAACCAGCCAAATTATCAACAGCTCCATCTAATTTCAACAAAAGTTTTTACAATAATTTAAATTACTAATTGAAACTCTCAATATAACCTGTAAATATTTCTTTTAACTGATTTTTTTAATGCCAGCAAAATCATAAATAGCTTCCTCTAGATTGAACAAAAGTTTCAGTTGGGACCA
>NW_022742546.1:0-1521 GCF_011630105.1 Anneissia japonica | reverse complement strand
GTAACATGAGGCTGGAGAAGCCAAGGGAGAACAAAGTTCCTATACAATGTTTGACAACCCCAAAGGTGATGTCGTAGACAATAATATGCTAAATCGTGAACATGAGTAGGGGCATCCTTAGGGCCCATAGGGGTTAGAAACCATGCGGACCGCCGCACGAGAGTGCATATAGGGTGTATAATGATCTAGCACCCTGCTGTAATTCGTTAAAACACAACGGCATAATGGGTCTCTAACATCGACTGTAGAACATAGTTCTATATCATATTATAATAGTAACGTATTAAAGGGGTCCAGACGGCCCCCAAAATTAAGAAAATTCCGAGATAAACAAAATCATATTCAAGTCTGTGATGGCTGTTTCCGGCCATTTAGAGGTGCTAAAATCATAATTTTTCTTACCTGAGCCTTAACTATACTGTTCTCACAAGAGAATTGGCGAAAGAGCGATCCTTGTTGATTCATTTATATAATTATTTGTTTAACTTTATTCCAGAGAACCTGATTTCAGCTTTTTTGTTCCAGATTATTTTCACTTCAATAGCAAAAGGCACATAGTTTCGGCTAGAGATTTTTAGAAACACAATGGTAAGACCGTGTAGACTAAATAACGAACATAACCAACCTATTATAATCTACAATATACAATGCCATACTAGAATGTCTGTAGGTCTAAAAGAAACCCCCAAATTGTAGGCCTATTTTTTCGGTCTGACAAAAAAAAAAACAAACCAAAAAACACAAGAATAGCTAATAAACAGTGGCGAATTCAAGGGGTCCAAGCCGGCCCTCCACACCCCCGTCCCCCACCACCTCTAAATTCCAAGCCTGAAAGTGAAATTTTAGGCCATTTGAGGTGCGATAATAATAACTTCTTTTATCTCTGCATGGTGGGGCTGAGAGGTGGTATAGACGCTGTGAAAGTTCTTCCCCCCCCCCCCCCCCCCCCCCCACCCAACTCTATTTCTAATTCCTTGATCCACTGATATTCCTATTTATATACAGTATCATTCTTCACTTCAATTCAGTTGATGCCTGTTGGTAAGAAACGGACGACCTCGCTACCGTTTTCAGACCTAATTTGCCCGTCTAAGGTAATGAAACAAAGTTTGTGCATCACCATGACAAAGCAAAATGCATTAACTTTTCAGCAACCTGTTATCTATACAAATAATGTACTTTAGATAATACCCCGAAACAACGCGGGGGTTCATTTCATAACTTTGTAATGAAATTGTGGTGAAGGTGGAGACTTCGACCAGTTCGCCCAGGCGAAGGTCAGGGTGAGAAATAAAAATAAGATGTTGACCATTTTTCCAACAATCATACTTACTTTCTTTGACACTTAATATTATTATTATAATAAGGGTCGTGGTTCAGGGGCCAGGGCCCGGGAAAAATTGCTATTTCTCCATTGTATAGCCCTACACCAATTTTAATGATGTTCTGTTGTAGTAATACCCATACAAAAAAATTCTATAGAATTCTATCAAAAAAAAACTATAGAATGTCTATAGCATA
>NW_022742545.1:1198-2458 GCF_011630105.1 Anneissia japonica | reverse complement strand
TGGAGAAGAAGACGGAAACCAACAAGACCGTCGAACGAGAGCGGCTCGTTGGCAACAAGGAAGTTTTCGTTCTCGCCTACGTCAACCGGAACGACCGGATGCGTTCGCACGCTCCGCTCCTGCTGCAAGCGACCTTCGTCTACGGAGTGGCTCGTTCGATACGCATTCAGATTCAAATTTCGACTCGTGCCCTGCATCAGGACGCTGAACCTGCACCTTTTGGAGGCCGTGCAATTCTTAAGAAAAACTGGAGTGGTGCACAACGACATCACCACCAAGAACGTCACCTACAACCGGTCGGACGGCCGATTCAGGCTCGTCGATTTCGGTTCGGCCGAGTTGTGCGACAGGAAACCGGAGGATTTCGGAATGCGGCTAGAAAGCAGAGACGTCGAAAATGTCGGAGCGGTGGGACGCGTGCGCCCGGGAACGCCGGCTTCGATGTATGTCCCGGCGGACACCGAAATTTACACGATGGACACGAACCCACGACAGTCGGAGATCAGGAGGGTCATGAAGCTCGCATCCGTCGCCTTCAGGGACGTCAGCCACGTCATGACCAACACTAGATGTGTATAAGAGACAACGTGAAGACCCTGTCGTGGAGGTCGGACCTGTACTCGGCGGCGATCACGGTGGCGGCAATGCTATGCCGTCGCGGAATTCCCTCTTTCCGGCAGGTAGACTATTCCGACTTGCACGGTAAAGACTCTGCGACCAGGTCGGGCGTCGTTCGCGAACTCGTCGACGTGTGCAAAAACCTGGTGGCACTGAGAAGGGCCATGAATTCGTTCGAGAGTGCATTCTGGTACACGTACGTCAACGAGGACCCGATCCTGCTGGACGCGCTCGTCTCAAAACCTTCGGACTCGGTGCCATTGCTGGATCGCTTCCGAGACGTCCTCGGAGAAAGGTTCGTCGACTGCCTCTGCAAAAACCTGTCGCCGATACCGGAACAGAGGAACTTATCCTAGTTGGAAACTTCGCGGGGAACTGACGACGAGAGAACGACCATTCGCTGCAACGATCTCCTCGCCGTGAAACGGGCGGACACCAACGTCGTCCACCTTCTACTCAGGGAAGAGGACGTGATAGTCGGTGACGTCAGATATCGCACGGAGGACGACGGCATGGCGATAGTGGATCACCTGCAGATCCTCGTCGAGGGACCCGACCTTCCTATGTCGTTCGTCCGGTCGGCGCTGGATCTGGTGGACGTCCGAGCTTCCACGGTTCACTTCGTCGCTTACAACGATAAGG
>NW_022742545.1:0-1179 GCF_011630105.1 Anneissia japonica | reverse complement strand
ATCATCGTAGGACCGACCGAGGACGCCTGGCCGTGAAACTCGACTCTCGCGTGCCCGCCATCTCGCCACTGCGTGCGAACGGGAGCGTGCTGCAGCCTTTGGATCTCAACGGAGACCGCGATCGTCGAACGAAGCAACGTTCGCTGGAGGTCAACCGAATTTTCGAGGAGATATTAATCAACGGCATACGGAGATCGAGCATACTCTCTCCGATCTCGAACCGAGGAAGCCTGCCGACTCTGCATTCGAACGAAGACCGACCGACGGAGCAACGTTCGCGCTCCGCCGGCGAAGTCGACAGAATTTTCGACGAGATATTAGTAAACGGCGTTAGGAGATCGACCTTACTCTCACCCATAATCGATTAAGATCGAGACGATGCACGTCCGAGTCGAATCCACGTGCGGCAGAGCGGCCGTCAACTTCTTCCTAGTCAACGTCGTTTCGTCGCAGACCATCGCGCACCGATATCCGTACGATCGTAGAGAGCGCGTGCACTCCATCCACCTGAGGGGAACGAAGCTGCAGGACGACATGATAGAATTCCAGTCGCCGCTGAGCAGAGGATCGACGGCCCTGTTCTTCGCGTCCACCGGATCGACGAACATCACGACGAGAGGCAACTTCGACCTTCGCACGAAGACCTCCCTCAACTACCAGCTGCACCAGGCTGTTGTGTGGAGGAAGCGCAACAGCCTCACGATGCACACGTCGACCAACAACCTGAACCACGCTGGAAGGATATACGGCATCAGATCCGATCCGTCGACGGTGATCGAGAATCTGAAGCTGAAGGAATCTCTCATCGTGGACAGCAACGATCGATTTCCGTCGGTCAAGTTCACAGTTCCGAACGACGCGAAAGCGGGCGGAGACGATCGCCCCCGCAAATTTCATCTATTCTCTCCGTCGTTCTGCTGCAAAACTTAGTTTCAAACGCCGGAATCCCTCCGACGTACCGGACGCGTATTTTTTTTCTGCAGTACACATAAGCAAATATATGTTTCTTTTAGCCAATCAGAATGTAGGAAGCCTAAAATGACGTCAGATAACTATTGAATAATTAATCAGACGTCAGACACAACTCTGCTGATTACGATTCGCGAGTCGAGAAAAAAAAATGGATTCTTGCGTGAGAGAAGATGAAGACGATGGTCAGTCAACAGAATTGACAAGATG
>NW_022742544.1:0-644 GCF_011630105.1 Anneissia japonica | reverse complement strand
GTTGAATTTAACGGTGTACTGGATTGCTTTCGTCTTGAATTTTTTCATATCAACTTCCGTCATATGTGTGACTTGATAAAAATCACGCCCATTGTTAGATAACTTCTGTCGCTTGGTTATAGGTTCATCTACTTGATCTGTACCATACCCACTTTGCGCATTATTTTCACTACCATGCTTGTTGTTAAGGTGTCGAACAAAATTGTCATGCCTTGCAAATACTTTACCGCACTTATCACATTGGTGCTGGTTGACATCTGTGTGACGGGAAAGGTGTCTATTGTAGTTGAAGCGAGTTTGGAAAACTTTGTTACATACGTTGCAAGTAAGCGTTGGCTGTAAAACAAAATATGTGAGATAATTCTAATAGAAGTACAGTATTGGATATGTTATTTACTTAATTTGGAAGGGGTATAGGCCTATGAACTTTCAATAAATCAATATTGGGCCTATCAATCATTTATTTCAATACAAAATTGGGTCTATCAAAAACCATTATCAAAGTTGTTTGGACACTAATCGAAGATCGTGAATAAAAAATAAATTAAATACTGCAAATCCATGCGTTACATTACTATGCACTGTTAACAATTTCCTGTAAAATTTACAGTAAATTACTGGCAGCTCAGACGCCAGTAATTTAC
>NW_022742543.1:0-2076 GCF_011630105.1 Anneissia japonica | reverse complement strand
GGGGGGGGGCGAAAGTTGGGCCGATCGAGACAACATCATCCTAGGGGGTCAGGGGGTATGCCCCCGCGAAATTTTTGTGTTCTAGACGCCCAAAAATAACATTTGAGGCGTTCTGGGCTATCACTTTTTCTCTTTCTTTTTTTTTTTACCTCCCAAAAGTGGGGGCCGGGCCGCCCCCCCTAAATCCGCCCTTGACGGTCGTACGACGCAGTAATTCCCCGGCTTTAGACAGAAATAATTCATGTGTCCTGTCAGTAACAGCATGTTCCTGCGTGCAGCAAATGAGTATATTGTCTAGCTTAGGGGCATCATGTTTGTTTGTTGAAAAAGGATTCGTGGCTTAAGACACGAGGACTATTTGTCAGTGTAAGCATGGTGTAAGTGTATCCGGATACAAAGAAACGATTCTTTCAGTAGACGTCATCTAAGTCTTCGTTGTCATCGTAGGCCAATCTATGAAATGGTTTCTCTGATCTTAATCTGGGCACTGCGTCGTACAACGAATTTAACTCGGCTCAATAAGAGCGCTAGGCGCGACGCTGTCTGTTGATTATCGGTAGCAGTCTGAACGGATCGTCATTAAAAACGATCCGTTGCGCGCGTGTGGTGGTTTTGCGTTCTTTATAGAATCGCGTCGGCCGACGATCGTCGGGCGCAGTGAGTGCCCGGCATGAGACGTGACGTTTGTCAGACAGCGCAACCACAGAAATGGTTCCTACGATTTTGGACGTGAATTTTGTCAGTTAGTCATGTATTCTGCACAAAAAAATGTGTATAGGCGTCATGTCCCGGAGTTCGTTGGTAGAGCCATAGCTCAGATACCACAGAAAGAATTCCTCCAGTCAGGCGTCATGTTCCTCGATCATTTCTAGCGTATTCTGAACAGAAAAATGTTCTGGTGTCTTATCTTACAATTGAGTGTTACTTTAAGATTATGATTCCATATTGAATATTACTATGATGATGAGTGTTGTAGTAATTTTTAAGTTTTACCTTATGATTTTTGTTGCTGCATCACTATCGATTGCTACCTTCCAATGTTTAGTGTTGCCGTGTCGATATCGAGAGTACGTCCTGATTATGAATGTTGTCAATCAATACAACGATGTTTGCTGTATATCGAGTTTCACCCTTGATGATGAGTGTTGAGCGTATCAGTACTGAGGGCTACCTTATGAATATAAGTTTCGTAATATCAATGATGATTGTTGTACCAATATCGAGTGTCACTTCATGATGAGTTTTCCCTTATCAATATTGAGTGTCAACTCAGAATTATGAGTGTTGCACTTCATTATGTCAGCTATGCATGTACAGTATATTATCCATTTAATGTAATCACATAGGCCGCCGCCATACTGATGCTCTTGAAACTGTTTTATGCCTACATAATTTTATTGTACAGACCCTTCGATTGCCTGGTGATTAATTTTTCCCTAGTAGCCTATGAATTTTATTTCATAAGTTGTTACCCTACAGTATTCTTTCTATGCGTTTAAATTGGAAATTCATTGGTTGAATTAAATTTCTGAAAGCGGTATATATTTTATTTTAATAATATTTGTTTTAATGAATGCAAATCATGTAATTCAATTTTATATCCCATGGTGCAGTCATACAATTTATACAGGAAATACGTATCTGGATTAAACCAGGAATGTTAAGCTGATTAACTGGTGACCTGACATAATGAAGGGATGTACAGCGAAAAGAGTTGCATTTGATTCTACACAAATTAACAGTCTATAATCTTCACATCATGCCACAGACAGAGTGGATGGATATGTTTGTGAACAATACAGTGATGTCAATGTGTTTTCTTTAGGCCAATCCTTTTACACTATTAAATCTCAGATCTGCCTACAATACCGTACGTGTATTTAACGGCCAAGTAAAAACCTGACCTTACTTTATTGTATATTCATTCTGTTGTTTCATTGTTTTAGTTAATGTGTATTGCGAATTCATTAGTGATCTTCAGTCAACAAATTCTGGAGTTTTCAATTTCTATCGGAGATTTAATAATATACAATTGGCCAAGTATGCCCGGTTACAGAATAGGAGAGAAGCCCAACT
>NW_022742542.1:0-2135 GCF_011630105.1 Anneissia japonica | reverse complement strand
CCTTAATAGGGATTCTACTGTAATTTCATTTATCATAATTATTAATATGCAACTATCCAACAATGAGATATTGACAACAGGTGAGTATATGTTCTCGGAATCTGGGATGCACTTTCCTGCATTATCAGACGTTATTAACGATGGTAATTATGAGAATGATGATGAAATAGGTGGTGAAATAGTTTTGTGAGTGATGGAAGGACTAATGACATCAAATAAGCCCATCGTAAATGAGACCAGAGCAAGGGCGAAGATCTTTTTTGAAAGGTGAAGTGGGCATTCGTGAGTTCACACCCATCTGAGCACCACCATGGTGAGGTGCAAACATTTTAAGAAATAGAACCTAGATGGCTGGAAATGACATTGTTATTATAGTAAAATCCATCATTATCACACCATCATTATAGATAGTCAAAATGAAACTTCCTCAAGATTATTGCAGGTTGAGGTCCATGGCTAAATGGAAAAAAAAAAGGATTAGCCTTTATCTTGTGATTAATCTCTTAGGTTTTCACACCTACACATAAGCAATCCTTGACTGATGCACATTTATTTTATAATGTTATGCCATAAATTATATTGTGGGCTACGAATAATGTTGTATTTCATGATTTTGAACATTTCCACGCTTTTCCCGTTAAAATTGGATAAGTACTTACGAAGATATGATATTAATCACTGTTTTTGGCAAGGTTTTAGTCAGCTATTCAATTTAATACCTTACACCCCTCTGCCGATAGCCATTCAAGCAAGGCATTACCTATTAGCAAGAGATGAATAGAAACGCATTTGCCAAGAAGATGCAATTGTTTGTGGGCCTAGACTATATTACTATAGTTATAAGGAGGTGTTCTGATGGACATTTTTTAGGGACCTGTATTATAGACTTAACAATTATTATTATTATTATTATTATTATTATTATTATTATTATTATTATTATTATTATTATTATTATTATTATTATTATTATCATTATTATTATTATTATTATTGTTATTATTATTGTTATTATTATTAGCATATATTATTAGTATATAGCAAGCGAGAGAAACGTTTTATTTAGTTATTTATTTATTGTATAATCTTCTGTGTACCTAGTACCTATGTTGACTTTTTATTTCTATTTTTCTTTTTTTTTGTGCATGTTAGGATTGTATATATTATTGTCATTTTCTTTTTATGACCCTAATATGCTCATCTGTGTTTGGATTTTTTTTTTATTTGTAGCAAACTTTACATTGTTGTCACAGTAAATCATTGAATATAGCTTGCTATCAATTAATCATGTCCCAATGCCTAGTTGTGGGAATGGTCAACAAACAATTATTTAACATTAATTTGGTAGTTAATTCCAGTAAACAAAGTATTCACAAATAATTTTAGAATGCGGTTTACTCGAAATAATGTTTATCTACTTTCATTCAATAGACTTTTTGAAATGTAGCAAGATGTACACATGGTTTTCTGCAGTTTCATTTTCGTGTTGATAGGCGGCCCAGTGTAAAACAGGGCACACATATCGGTTTACCATCCAAAAACAACAGTTCTTAGTCAGGAAATAACAATCATTATTAGGAAAAGTTAACTATAAAGTATTAATTTTTTCCTAGTAAAATTTTAATAACTTAATACATGAAAATATTGTAACAATTGTGATTTATTAGTCAGTCAATTATGGGTACTCAGTGCTACAATATTTTTTTCTAATTACATCACATGCTTTATAATTATTTGGGTGATTCCGTGGTAATTCATGTATATACAAATCTCATGTCCAAGAGTTAGACAAAACATGAGGGAAGGAAAAATAGGCTATAAAACTTTGATTAGAGAATTGCTTTGGCCTTTTTTTCGACTTATGCGTAAAATATAAATGGTTCTGTTTTGAGTTTTCGTTTTTCATATGCAGGTCTCTGTTTTCAAATAATTATAAAGAACAGCACCACCACCACTCTTTCATATAAATTATCTTATCTAACAATCATTCATTTATTTTAAGATAAAAAAAGGCAATACAAAATCAAGCAAGACTCCGGAGAGACAGCTGCTGGCTTCTCTTCCTAGATTATGCCTTTCAATACATTATAAACCCTGCAATGGAAGCATGTCATGCGCAGATACCAAAATGTCCA
>NW_022742541.1:0-901 GCF_011630105.1 Anneissia japonica | reverse complement strand
CCGGCAGGGCTATTCGACGAGATCCACTCACTTAACAACGTTATCCCCAATTTTAAGCTGATTTACTCTGTGTTCAGTGGCTTTGAGAAGATAAAACTTAATTATTAAAAAATCCATTTTTAAGTTCATTGGAAATGTAGACGTATTCATTTAAGTATTCGTTGATTAGTGCTCGTGTCGTAGTCCCATGGAATAGTTTTTTCCCAAGGTAGTCCCATGTGAACGTGTAAATTATAGTCATGACATTGTAATGTTATGTTATTGAGCTTATTTATTAAGTATATCTAGGTAGGATCTCATACAGAGACGGGATGGTACCGTAATACTGTTTACAAAATTGTCCAACTAAATATAATATACAACATACAGGAAGGCTACCTAAAACAAAACTATTATACACAATATTAAAAACAAAATAGGCGTCCTAGGAAAAACAATAAACGTCATTAATTAACAATAACTAACTAAACAACAATCAATATAAATATTATGAATGTTAAAAAAGTGATAATATGAAAATGTGTTTTTAATAATTTGTTTTGAGAAAATGTCGAAAGCCATTCTTGAAATATTTAAGAGAATTTATTCCAAACTTTTGCTTCAGCGATTATGAAAGAAGCATATTATAAACCATACTGCTGTTTAAGTGGCTTAGTATAAACAAACATCATTATCTCCTTCTAATTTATTCGATAATTTTAGAATTGTTTACCTTGGTACGAAAGATAGCGGAAATCATTGATGAAACTTTCATCGTGATAGTGACTTTACATTATCAGTGAAAGAAATTAAGAATAAACTTGTAAGCGCATAATTAAGTAAACGGAGGCTTGTCTTCTAAATTAATTGTTCACACACTTAAACAATTAATAATGGGCCTATAAAGTTACATATTTTCTTC
>NW_022742540.1:479-867 GCF_011630105.1 Anneissia japonica | reverse complement strand
GATCGCCACCGTCGACCTCGTCAGAAACGTGCTCGTCTACAAACTCGGGCCGTGCGCCTTCGACGAAGCCAACCACGACCACGACGACGATTCGAGCGACAAGGACCAGGACGTCATTTTTCAAAGAGGACGTAACGTGTGACGCGATGTAATTTTACCTTTATTTTTATTTTTATTTTTTGATTGTTTTTCTTCAGTCGGATGCTCCTTATACCAAAAGGATCAAGTTCGACGACGAAGACGACGACGACACAAGCACATCCCAAACTGTTGGCGTCGGCGACGAACGAAGAGAAGCTGAGACCGCAGACGGCACAGGAAACCTAACGGAATCCTTTCCCGAGGACTCTCAACTTCCCGTCGACGACGAACGAACAGCCGGAGAAGG
>NW_022742540.1:0-456 GCF_011630105.1 Anneissia japonica | reverse complement strand
CGGTGCCTTCGTCGAACTCGCGGACGGTCTGAAGAGGACGAAGACCTGTCTCTTATACACATCTAGATGTGAGAACTGGAACAGCAACTGGACGACTGGCTGCTCTCGAAGATGTTGAAGTACAACCCGTCTTCGGAATAGAATTTAAAAAAATGTTCCGATATATTAAGTACTAAAGAAAAAAGAAAAACACGAAATCTTATGTTCAGTTTTGTCTTCAATAAAATCTTTATTACAAAAAAACAATATAAAGTTGTTATTGTGCATATTTGTCTTCATTCGAAATCAGTCTATTATCAGTAGGTAATGCAAAAGGAAATTATGCAGAGAACCGCTACCTTTCCAAAATTTGAAGACGAGGAAGACAGGGTGAAAACCTTTCGCAACTGGTCGCACGACAGACCCGACGGAAGGTCGATGTCGCAAGCGGGGTTCTTCTACGGGGGTTTCGAAGAT
>NW_022742539.1:0-1061 GCF_011630105.1 Anneissia japonica | reverse complement strand
TTCTCTGCTATAATTAGTAATTTAATTTTTTTAATGCTCGTTTTTAATGTTCTACTTAAAAAATTCTCATTTTACTATTTTTTTAAATGTATTTATTTATACTAGGCCTATGTGTCTTAATGTACGAACGTACTGTCTTTTTTAATGTTTTATTGTCAAACGCACCACTTGATAGTGTGTGCAACTGTTATAAAAGTGTACTGTTCAATAAAGTTATTATTATTATTATTATTATTATTATTATTATTATTATTCTAATACAGGCAAGCTTATGAAAGTGTACGTTTCAATAAAGTTATTATTATTATTATTATTATTATTACTATTATTATTATTATTATTATTATTATTATTATTATTATTATTATTATTATTCTAATAGAGGCCAAAATTTTGCTCTCTAAATAAAAAATATTAAGACATGTCTAATGAATGGATAGAAGTTTAGGTGAGGTGGAATTATTACTATTAATAGGTCTCATAATATAAACCATCCCCCATCTATATACGATTCGAAACGACGTATATCTGGGATGCGGTGATTATACTGTCACACGACACTAAATAAACACCAAAATGTGTCAAAATCGTGTCAGATTACTTTAAAAGCTTTTTAAAGAATTTATTGTATAAGAAAATGAGTTCTGATCTTGTTGTTTTTTGAAGAATATTTGCAAATTTAAATTCGCCCCTATCTGCATTTATCTATTACATACCTTAAGAAATTTTCCAGTATTAATGGCGTTGAGTAGGCGATTCCAGTTGTAACTTTGCTGGTGGACAGTGACAGGAGAGGTGGGATCCTGGTAGTTGTCAGAGAGAACCATCCCAGAAGGGCGTGGGGCATACTGGTGAGTACCGTATTGATTCGTCAAATGTGAATCGTAACCTTCCTGAAAAACGATACAATTTATTTACACTGAGTCTGATTACTAAAGCTGTATGACAGTTATTTCGATGCGGTCGTCGCATCGGTTGTGGCTTGGGCACCCTACCTTAAGGTCGGGGGTTCGAAACTCTCACGCAAACCGCTTGTGGCCTTGGTCAAGGCACTTTATCTA
>NW_022742538.1:265-1156 GCF_011630105.1 Anneissia japonica | reverse complement strand
CGAGTTGACTTGTGGCCGAGTTGACTGTGGCCGAGTTGACTTGTGGCCGAGTTGGATCGAATTCACTGTATGTATGTAGAGAATACGGAATACTGTACTAACTTCCTGGCGCGGCCTAGGCCCCTAGTTTAGGCCTAGGCATATACAAACTATAATAATAATAATATTTCAAACATTAGACAAACAATCAACACTATTTTAAATAAAGTGCATTAATTTACATGTTAATTATTAGATCCATGGGACTATCTAGGACCTACTACTACTACAGGCATTACTAAAATGCCAGTTTATTCGTCGTGGAATGTGGATGATGCCTTGAAAGCTAGCTCAAATTTGCGCGGAAATGGGCTTGGATGAATGTGCACAGAACTTAACTTCTGCATAATACATTGGCAATGGTTATATATAGTATTCAGATTAGTTCAAAGACTAATTTTCGGCATTCTTCTCGGAAATATAACCACCCGTATTAGGCGTGCCCCTGCTTGTTCCATGCTGGATCAAAAACTAGTAGAGGGTCAAATGTCCAGCCATTTTGATGGTCAAAATACAGGGGAATTATTATTACTGTACATTAGAAAAGATTGAGAAACAAGATAGTCTATTATACATATATTGTTTTATCTTCATTTGTAATTTTTAAACTAATTTTTATATTACAAAAAAGTATTATATTAATGAAATCATAAATTCTGTTCAAAATAATTGTTTATTAATATTAATAAAATAATTGCTATGTTACACCACTTTACAATGCATTTGAATATGGGCTTTTCACAGTGATGGTTAATTAGAATATATATATTTTCAACAAAAATTATCATTGATGATTAGTGCCAGAATGATTAATTCCTTATAAAGACATTGTAACATCAATACTAATTATTT
>NW_022742538.1:0-246 GCF_011630105.1 Anneissia japonica | reverse complement strand
TGTTCAAACGTTTTATTGTACTTCTCTTCTTACAGGAAATGCCGACATGTTGTGGATATCAATGGCTTTCATTTGGTAGGTGTTTAACAGGCTAAAGAAATCTGACAGAAGGGTCATCCCATCTTGCACTGTGTTGGCGATTAAGGACAAGTTCCCAGAAGCTGTGAAGACTGCCCTGGGTTTTTTTGATGCTATAGATGATGAAATAAACTTTGTGTTGGAAGAATTATTTATAAATTGTTATGG
>NW_022742537.1:0-565 GCF_011630105.1 Anneissia japonica | reverse complement strand
TCTTAGCCACAATCTTCTATATAAACCTTAATTTTTCGAGTGGATTGCTGTAGTTTATTGGAAAAACAAAGTTTTTCGATGTTGGTCTACTTTGGTATCTAATAATTTGGGCCTATCGCATTGTACTCTCAGCTGCTTAAAATTTCCGCATGGCTGGTTTTCAATATCAACCAATCACGTATTCAGTGAGTCAATGGAAGTCAGAATATACCCTACAACACTTAAATTTGCTATTGTGACAACCGTGGTGGTGGCGTCAGAATAGCCAATTTGACACTGGAATGGAAGCAGTGCTTCCAAGAGTGTGTGCGTATGCTCTTCTTCTCGCAAATCAGGACCTTCGCTGCCGATTGAGGATATTCTGTCTATATGCCTAATCTCAATGATTAAAGTTTAAATAAATTTGCATGCATATAACCGGTATTGAAGAAACTTTAAATTATTATTATTTGAATTGAAATAAGTTAAAATAGAGGAATAGGAATTATTTTGAAAAGAAAATACAACCATGCCGGTATTAAATATAACATACATTTGTATTTTGGCTATAGCGCAATCTCATCCT
>NW_022742536.1:0-1240 GCF_011630105.1 Anneissia japonica | reverse complement strand
CAGGCGACGGTCGCCCACCAGTAGGCGGCGAACGGCAGCAGCGAGACTAACGACTGCAGAGGCGCCACGTGAAAGAAGAGGCCGGCGACGGCCACGCATGCGCGAGACGCCGGCGACGCATCGGCGAGGACGGCGGCAGGAACCACGACGGACGCGATCAGAATCAGAGTTCAAATACAGAGCTTCCGTTTCGGCGGCTCAGAGTACGCCCATTCCAAGTACATGGCGGACAGCTGGCACGTGAGCACCCTTCTCCAGAACATCTCGTGCTCGACCGACTGGCGCGGCAACTTCGTCCCGGACACCTTGCCCCGGTAGCCGAGCACTCGCACTTACGTCTCGAAGTCGGGAGGCTCCGGTCTGCTTTCCGAGAGGACGCTGTCGAAGTGATAACGGAGCACGTTGGCCGCGACGTCGGCCATCCTGTTCGCGCCGAACGTCCATTCGAGGAAGACGAACGGCAGGAATGACAGGACGAAGAACGACGCTCCGACACAGATCACAACCTTCATCAGCCCGTCGCATCCAGTTCGCGGTTGCAAGTGCGGGGGACACTCTTCCTGACCGACGACGTAAGTTTCGTGGCATCCGTACTTCCTGTATCTCTCGACGGCGAACGTCTCGTAGAACAGGAACGAGAAGGCGGCGACCGCGATCATCGTCAGACTGGCTCTCCTCGCGAACTTGGATCTCACCAACCACACGGTGGACGCGGACGCCACCCGTTGGATGGAACGCAAGCGTCTCAGACTCATGTTGCCCGGAATTTGGTGTACCCACGCAAAAGTAAATATCACGTCTCCTTCGAAGACTGTAAATACTTCCCTGACCATGCCGTCTTGCGTCGCGTGCTCGAACGTCGTGTGCCCGATCCTGAAGAGTGGCGGCGGAGGGAAGCTTCGGTCGGTGCGGAACGCCGATCCGCCTGCGAAGTTGCCGTCCTCGTCGTAGCACCTGACGTACGCGTAATCTCCGACGTCGTTCAACGTGCATTTTCCTTCCGAACACAAGACCGAAGCGAGCATCGAAAAATCGTGCATGCTGCACGTCGCCGATCCAGGTAGAACCGCGAGCACGGCGATCACCTTTCCTTCCGACACAGTCAGCTTCGAAACCGCCCCGGTGCCCAAGAATTCGACATCGTCGACTGCCAGGTCGGGCGTGAAAGCACATAACATCGCCAGAAATGTCGCCGACGCGATCGCAACGAAGGACAGAGGAAAATATAGCGACACCATCT
>NW_022742535.1:0-2070 GCF_011630105.1 Anneissia japonica | reverse complement strand
AGTTTCATCAAAATCAAAAAATATGTGGTTAAATCCATTGGGTGATTTGACATGGAATGACCCAGCAACAAAATATTCTGCTTCAAGACCCTTGGAATTGAGATGATTTTTTCAAGTAGGCCTATATGTTTTTCTGGTTGCTGAATATGTGTTTTTTTAGTTTTTTAATTTGAACTGTATTTTTGTTATGTCTAGAGAAACCAAATGAACTCAGTTAATTTGTAATTTAAATGGCAAAAGAATTCCAAACATTCATGCCTTCCAATTAAATTTTTATCATGTTTCTTGTGGTTTGTCTACAATCTGTGTACTGGGGATTTCAATGAAAAACATATTATGATAATTATAATTTTATTCAATTGCTAAAAACCATACATTCCAACTATGTTTTTGCAAACTACACTATACATCCAATTAAAATATAAGCTATTTATTATTCATTTTTACTTTATTCTTTGCATCTATACAGTAGGCTTGCTTTGAGTGCATTTGAACGACTTGGAGCACCACTTGCTAAAAGACCAAACCGAGGCAGTGCTTTTAGCAGGTAAGGTCATAACATTTATAAAATCACATTTATTATAACAATTAGTAATTATGATTTGTAATCATTTTATGTTTGATATTATTGAAATCAATTTGTTTCAGATCATGTTGTTACATTTTAAAAGTTTGATAGAACCTGATATTAAAATTTATGTCATTTTGCAGTCAACAGCAATAGTTTGCACAATGAAGTTAATAAATAATATATTTTATTCTGGATTAATTTACTTAAATTTTTAATTTATTACAATCATGTAGTTGATTAAATGTAAATATGTATTCTTCAGGAGCAGATTTTGGAGGTTGGAGGAAGTAAAAAAAAGAAAAAGAAAGAAAGAAATTATTGATTGTCAAAAACGCCTCTGATGTTATTTCCGGCCATCAAGAAAAAAAAAATTCCCAGGGGCATGGCGGACCTCCTAGAGTAGTGTTGTCTCTCGATCGCCCCCTCCCCCTTCAGACATCTTTGGATCTGCCCCTGTTATAGGTCCTTGTTAACAATGATATAAAATAAAATAAATAATATACAGTACTTTATATTTTCCATGATAATGAGATTTTACATAGTCAAGCTATTTCTAATAATTCTCGTTTTTTTAGGTTGGGTAACCGTGTGGATATTCCTGGACCTGGGAGCGGAGTTGGACAGCGACGTAGAGACAACGACAGTGATTATGAGGAAGATCTTCCACACAAGGTACTGTGATTTCAGATTTCCTCATTTTAAAATATATGATCGTACACCAGCATTCTGCAAACTTTTAAATTGACGACCTAACTAGGAGATTCAAAATTGTGTCGCGACCTGCTGACCCTTTATGTACAGGTGCATAAATCAAGAAGAATTGGGCCAATATCGTGTTTACGTTATACAAGACGTTTTTTTTTAGTATATTTTACTTGCCCTTGGTTTTTTCTTGGGTTTTTTTTTTACCTAAATATGTGTCATTAAATTTTAAAGTATTAATGAAGGCTTGCATCATTCAGTCAAGTTTCCTGTATATTAATGCTGATATAATGATAGTGACAGAGTAGAGCTAGCTGATTTAGGTAACTGTCAAGTTTATGACCCACAAAAATACTTTATCGAGCCACTGGTGGATCACAACCTACATTTTCAGGAATAGGAGTCTCAATTCATAGATGAATTGAGACCCTTATTCATATCTATTTGAAACAAGTATAGTACAGTAACAATATAATTAATTTACATTATACATGTACTGTACAGCAAATATAAGCCTATATATATTATAATAGCAATTAATATATTCTAACTTGCAATTACTTTCTATACACAAGTTGATTGATATTATAAAATAAAATATGTTCAACTATAATATGATTTCAAATGCGTACAGATTACACAGGCTACAATATTACATTTATTTATTATAATTTAAAATATTGTGAATAGAGTTCAAAATTTAATAGACTGGTACGATTTAAATTTTACAGTTTGTGGAAAGTTTTCTTACACTATGAAAATAATAGTGTATGACAACATATTACCATTTACTTAAT
>NW_022742534.1:0-834 GCF_011630105.1 Anneissia japonica | reverse complement strand
ACTTTGCAGAATATAGCATTATGGCGGTGGCTACTTGCCACCTGCTAATTTTCTCCACGGATTTTTTATCCACTTGGAGAGTTATTTCCCCCCGCTTAATTCCTCCATTTTTTCAATGTATTGTTCCTCTTAGTTTTCGCATTGATATGCAATATTTCTGTACTTCTACAGTTTGAGGTCAATGCCCATTAGTGATTCTCTACGATACGCCTACTTTTATTTCAAATTATCTGTTACGGTTGATGGTAGCGAAACCGCCTATATCATTGAATATATTTCATTTAATTAATGTTATTTAATTTGTTTATCTATCAAAACATTTGGTTAATTTATGTTTTGTGAAGTTTATGCGTATTGTATATAAGCCTATTTTTATTGTTTATGTTATTCTAACGTTTATTATACACCGATTACAATTTCTTATTGTTTTAACCACCTATGGTGTGAACAGAATGTTAATAATTATGTATTTATTCTATGTTAAAAGTTACAAACTTTATTACCATATATTGTTGTGTAGCACAGCAAATATTAGAATTTGAAATTACTAAAAACATTATAACGAGTTGCTTTATTACCGGTACTCGGATATTATCTTTGGCCCGTGAGCCCAACTCAAAATAAATGTTGGCCCTTTAAACAAATTATTTAGGAATCAGGGGTGTGGAGTATAACTGGAGGGGTAGAAATAATGTCGAATGATAGGAAATGTTTACCACCGCAGCCTATTCATTTTTTTGTTTGTTTGAGTGATGAATGTTTGTGTACATAGTTCGGTACTCAAATTAAACATAAGCCTACATTGAAAGTTGAATTGTACGTGGCTTTATTAAA
>NW_022742533.1:0-812 GCF_011630105.1 Anneissia japonica | reverse complement strand
CTGATGATGGACCTGATCTTCGGTTCGTTGGACGCCTTGCTTCGGGATGCCATAAGCTCTCGATCACGGCGCTCGTTTTTAAAGTCCTCCTTGTACGATTCGCACTGAGCCTTCAGCAGCGAGTTCATATCGGAGAGGCACCTGTACTGCTTGCACAACCTCACGGTGTCCGGTAGCATGTTCTTCAGAACTTGGTAATCGTTCTTCGCTTTGTCCAACTGCTCACTGAGGAGCGCTCTTTCCCTTCTCCCGACGTTTTCGTCGTTTTTCAGAGACTGACAATCGTTTCTAAATCTATCGATCTGCTGCATGAGAAAATCTCGTTCTTTCTTCACCCTGTCGACCCGTTCCAGTCCGACGTAATCGGGTGCCGTGGGCGGCGGGTGCCCGTAGCCCTCCGCCGCCTCTGCTCGAGCTCGCAGCCGGTCCATCTCGTTCAGCATCGCACGTTTGGACTGGTGCATCTCGTCCAAATCCTTCTGAAGCTTCTCCGCTAATTCCTTCGACTTTCCCATGCCTCCTCTTGAACGTTTAATGCGGAAACGAATCCGTACGCAGCACACTTATAGTCGCGAAAGATGTACCCCATGACGTCGAGTGACGTCAACGTTCGAAATGATGAGCTTCGAAGTCTGTCTTCATGAACAGTTCCAGTTGCGGACTCCTGTTCCTGCCGTGGTAGTCGCTGACGAATTCGCCTATCGCCTTCACCATGCACGGCGTGACGCGTCCGCTCCTCGTCTGGCTAACGTAGTTGGCCACCTTCATGCGTTCGTGCAGCTGGCGTCGATCGTCGCAGAACAGCAACGTCG
>NW_022742532.1:0-712 GCF_011630105.1 Anneissia japonica | reverse complement strand
TTTGAAACAGAATAAAATAGGTAAACTTTTATTGAAAAAAAACCAAACAAATTTTACATTTACGACGTTTTGTTGATTTAATATTATGCTGAATCATTATTAATGGTATATAGGCCTACCTATTATATTTCTATAAATTAATCAACAATTATCTAATTAATCACACTATGGTAAATAGGCCTATTAAAGCATAATTGAAGTATTATTAATTATTCACTAAAACATTATTCGAGCACTTTTATTATTATTATTATTATTATTATTTATTTTTTTATATATATATTATTTATCAACCATATTAACATTGAAAACATGAATATGCATATTTGGATAAAATTATCGCAAAAATAAACTTATAATTTATAAGATTATTTTTTAAACAGAATCAAATAGATAATGTTTTTATTTAAAAACAGGTTTTGCATGGATGTAATTTTATTTAATATGCTGATTATTACTATTTCATTAATCAAACTATCGTAAAATTATTATTATTTTTATTATTATTATTATTATTAATATTATTATTAGTATTATTATTGTTTGTTTATTTTTTGTTTTATGTATATGCCTAGGCCTAAATAATATATATTGTATACATTTAATAATTGAATTAGAAATAATTATTTAAACTAATTGTTAAACAGATATAATATAATGTTAACAATAATATAGGCTAAGCTAGACCTAATCAATTATTGATATAATAAAG
>NW_022742531.1:0-2257 GCF_011630105.1 Anneissia japonica | reverse complement strand
TATATATATATATACACATATATATATAATATATATATATATATATGTATATATATATATATGTATATATATATACACACACACACAAAAATAAATGAAGAGTATACTCTATTAATACTTACATTATAGTTTTAGTCTCAAGTTTGTTGCAGTATCATACAAATTAGGCAGTGTGTGTGTGTGTTTCTGGTTGATGTCGAAATAATAATGACAAAAGAAGATAATTAATTTCGGAATATTGAATCCCAACATGATGGCGTGAATTTCGATACTTGGTTGGAGTATGTATTATATTATCTTATCTGATATTAATCAGTGGACCTTTCGGTTTGTGTGTGTGTCTGCAGAATTTGTTTAGAAGAAAGCCAATTTTGTAAGAACTACTACTAGCAATACTGTTATAGCTTTTAAGAACCTATGCTGACAGTTGTCCTATCTTGTTGAATGTTTTACAGTATATAAAGGAGTAAGAGATGGGTTTGTTTATGTTTGCTGCTGATTTATTGAAAAATTAGTAAACAAATGAATGTATTGATTGTTTTTAGATAATCCGTGCTTACAAGAGCCATGCGTGAATGGCGAATGTTATTTATTAAATAACGTTGCAACCTGTAATTGTACTGGAACCGGATATGATGGTACTGCCTGTGAACAAGGTAGGTCTTAAGGTTCTGTGAAACATTTCTTACAAAAAGAATGGCAATAAGCAAACCCTTCTTCTATTGATCTATTCTTTTGTTCATCCTTTCGTCTGTGTACGTACACCCGCCCACTTAAGGATTTTTGTACTATGAATCAGTGTTTAATTTGTGTTTTATCGGGTGTTATTTCTTTATTTGATCCTTATAAATAAGCTATAAATATATTTTGATTGATTTTTTAGGGTCTTTCATGACAAACGGTATATCTTTAAAATTTAAACAACCCTTTCACACAGTATGCCTCCTTTATATTTTTACAATGGCATATCCTGATTTTGAATCAATGTTTTTATTTAAACATGACAATAAAAAATAACATTTAATGCATTAAAAGTATAATAATTTTAAAATTTGTTTTTAAGATATTGAGAATCCAGTTCTAACATGCCCAGGCAGCTATTCCGCCAACACACCACCGGGAGAAGCAACCAAAACTGTAGAAGAATTCAATGTTACAGTTGAAGATAATTCTGTTGAAACACCTGTCATTACCTCCGATTTTCCAGTTAATGGTACATTTGGTATTGGTCTCACTGTGGTTACATACCAAGCAACTGATTCTTCCGGTAACGGAGGAATGTGTACTGTTACAGTCACTATATACGGTAAGTACTAAAATATAAAAATACGCTATTATGTTTTGGACAGCTATTAATTTCAAAATTGTTATGGGCCTACAGTAATAAAATCAACAGTAATAAAACAAAATTAAGGCAATACTTTCCTGCCCCAAAAATATGCCCCTAATAGTGGTGTCTCCAAAACTAGGGTACTAATATTTAGAAGACAGGAAACAATTAAAGTGCTCTCTTAATGACAGGTGGAATTAAATACCATGAATGCACAGACTACCTTTAAAGAAGAAAAACATTCTGATTTATGATTCATATTTTTTTAATTGTGAATGTTATAAACCATTATTATTTTCAGCCGATTATATTTTGTGATAGGGGAACAATGTTGACTTCTTAATAAAGGTTTAAACGTTCTTTTTTGCGATAATAAAGTCAGAATTGTTTTTTTTTTATGACTATTATTATACTGACATGCAAACATTACTTAGTATTGCTTATCTATTGTACGAAATAAATAAATATTTACTGTGTATTTTATAAAGTATGGAATATGGAATATAAAGGTTAATTATTAAATTGTAATGCAGTTTGATGACTATACTAAATATTAAATTCTATTTGTTTTATAAATATAACAATTTCACAGTAAAATGCTGTTGTTATATAGGGCCTACTCTATAATGTATATTATTAGCAGTATATTAGCAGCCCTTCAGTTGAAGCAAGTGGAGTCATTAATATAAGACATACGCAGGCATGCAGCATAGTAGGCCTACGGTCAGCCAAAATAGTGGTTGCCACTCTCTGTGCCTTGTACCGTGTAGATCCTTTGGTATCCCTTTGTGTGTCAGCTGGGGGACTCAAATGCAAGGCCTACATTTCGCCCTCTAATTCGAGACCACTTTGGGACCTAAAAAATTGGGGTGGTCTTTGGATTTGGTCTCCACTTATACCACGTCTGGTTATATTTCGTTACTTTAT
>NW_022742530.1:303-1129 GCF_011630105.1 Anneissia japonica | reverse complement strand
CCAGTGTACACAAATGCTCATGTGCACTTTAAAGAACCCAGTGCATCCTTCGAGATGAGTAGGGGTTACCCCGGTGTACTGGTTCACCCGGCCCCTGTCGTGGACTGTTTTATGTGAACTGGGCCCTCTGGGAGAACAGTAATTTGTTACTGAAGAGGAAACCCAGTATAAAGAACAAATGAATAAATTAAAAAAAAAAAAAAATATTATTATTAATATTATTATTATTAATAGTTTTATTATTACTAATATTATTATTATTGTTATCAATATTGTATCCTTGTATCCTTGTATAATTTTCTTTTTTCCCTATTTTTTGTTACTTTGAAAGCTTTTGGTGGAGACCAGGCAAGCTGGGCTCGCCCTTAAATCCACCACTGTTCAAAAAAATGTTTAGTTTTAATCAAAAAACACACATGTGTTTTACAACCATAATTAATGCATAGAGTAATCTATGTACAAAATAAATGAAAATGAATAAATGAAAATATGAATATATAAATGAATGAATAAAAATGAATGATTAAAAATGAATGATTAAAAATGAATGAATAAATAAAATCGAATGAATAAATGAATGAATGAATGAAAGAATGCACGAATAAATTAATAGATGAATAAATATGTGATTGAGTGGGTGAATAAATGAATGAATTAAAGAAAGAAGGAATGAGTGAATAAATTAGTGAGAGAAAATAAGTGAGAGAATGAGTGAGTAAATGGATGAAAGAATGGATGGAATATTACTATTATTATTAATTATTATTATTATTATTATTATTATTATTATTATTATTGTATCCTTTTATGCTTGTATAATTTCCCT
>NW_022742530.1:0-293 GCF_011630105.1 Anneissia japonica | reverse complement strand
TTTTTTTTTTGAAAACTTTAGGTGGGGACCAGGCCAGCTGGGCCCCTTTTAAATCCGCCACTGTTCCAATAAAAAAATACACATTTGTTTTATGATCATAATTAATAATATGAATAAATAAATGAATACAAATGAATGATTGAAAATGAATGAATAAAATCAAATGAATAAACGAAAATGAATGAATAAATTAATGAATGAATGAAAACATGAATGAATGAATGAATGAATTAATGAGTGAGTGAGTAAGTGAGTGAGTGAGTGAGTAAATAAATGAATAAATGCATGAATAA
>NW_022742529.1:0-626 GCF_011630105.1 Anneissia japonica | reverse complement strand
TTAGATGTGCGCGTACTGCACTATTATTAGACGTAAAATTACTGAAAAAAATGAAAATATGTCATAACAGTGTAAGAAACTCAAAATATGTAAAAAATTGTAATTTAAGGCATCTGCACGCGCTGCGCGCGCGTAAATGCGCGCGCGAGCAAAAAATTTGTTAAAAAGTTGAAATGCTCAGAATCACCTGAAACGTACACAAATTTAGTCAAAACGTGATTTTGAGCAAATTTAATATTTAGCGCACGCGTACGTACGCGTAAAGAGCTGCAATTCGGACAACACTGTACATACTGGATAGTACTTGACATGAAAATTACTTGTGTCAAGTTTCAATAAAAAAGTCCTTACGGTGATGAATTTATGACCAATCAAAAATTTTGCTACGTAAAACGCAAAATTGCGCGTAGATGACGTCACGCGTGACTAATCACGCTTAAAAGCTTATTGTATCGATTCCACCCCAAGACTAATGATTGTTGAAATTATCATGTTGATTGGTTAAAGCAATCTTGAGATATCGTGGTCACAAAATTGGGGAGAAAGAAAGAAGAAATAGAAACTAGATTTGAACTCGTCACTGAGGACGAGTTAGGTGATCCGCCGTACTTCAACCTCGCGAAGCA
>NW_022742528.1:0-1110 GCF_011630105.1 Anneissia japonica | reverse complement strand
CATAGATTCATGAAGCATGACTGGAATTTTCCACAGGCAATGTTCGATGATTGCACATTTTGCATGGTTGCCTATGAACTGAAATGCTGCATGAATACAAATACACTAGACATTTAAATAGTTTCATCTGCTTTGCTCAATCATAACATTAGAACAAAAACAACGAATACTACTCACACAGCCTGACAAAGTCATGTTGATAACTTCAACGAAAGTTTGCAGTAAGTTTACAATTTTCCTTGGTTTGATATCATTGAAACAGTTCTACAAATACAGTACACAAGACATCGTCCATGCCTCTCCCATATAATTGGTATGCAGCTGTATTTAAACCTATGCATTCACTAAAATATATATTGTATACCAACATGTCATAGAAAAGTTGCTTTGAAAAAACTGTCACCTTTTATGGGTCATGTTAATAAATATTGGTCTAAACATGTGAATACGAAACACTCATATTTCAAAGCAACTACATGCTCAGAATGAAGGAATACAATATGCTTTAGTTTAAAAAGTAATTAAGTACTCATTGACTCTCTGAAGCAAGCCTCCTTCCATCTACTACTCTAGCGATACTGCACATACATCAGAGGAAAACCAGTCTGGTCTGCATCTATACTGATTTTTAACCATTCACATCAGATTTTGCTTCACTTTTTCTTGGACAGACTGAGAAGTTGTTTTCGCTGCTGCTCCAAAAGCGATTCCAAGTGGTCAGCTCGTTTCGTTGCCGCATCGTACTGCTGACGTAGTTGATTCACTGTGTCCTCTTTCTTGACAATGGCTTGTTTGACCCTGCAAAGATAATCAAATAAAATGTACATGGCACCTAACAAACAGGTTTTAAAACAGTTCATATGTTGAATGATGTTTGCCAAACAAAATGCGTTATCGTACATAATGCTCAACTATTAAACATTCACATTTTCATATTATTATGTACAAAAAGACTCAAAAAGGTGAGTTTGGGGGTAATTTTGTGGTTTTATGTGTAAATTAATAATATTAACAAGAAAAACACCAGTCACTGTTTCAGAAATAAGGACCAAAACATGCTGGAATGTCAAAATTTCTGAAATCCACTTTTTAATTGCACTAAACTAACCT
>NW_022742527.1:0-546 GCF_011630105.1 Anneissia japonica | reverse complement strand
AAAGTAGTGAGCAAGGGAAAGAGGAGGAAGAAGAGTTTTTTTTATAATAATCATTCAAATTTAGTAATAGATTTTAGGGTGTAATTTTTCCCTTCTCATTCAGTTTGTCTGTACAACACCAACATCACCTTTAATTTCTTCAAAATGGTACATTTAGTCCAAAATTGGCTTTGGTTGACTTTTCTGTCATGGTGAGATGCCTTTTGGAAATTGGAGTAGTTTTCCTATTTTTTTAAAGTCTCAGCAGAGGTACTAGGCCACCATGCATTATTTTTGTTGATCTTATGTTTGTACATTGGGCAAGAAGGTAAAATACCCCAAATTTCAATGAAGAAAACGGTTGAGTAGTGCCAAAGTCCGAGCCAGCGAGTCATGCGAGCCAATGCGCGAGTCACATTGCGAGCCAGCGAGTTATGAGAGCCATACATTTTAAATTCTTTTTTTTTTTCATTTTTTCCAGTTTTGCAAACACGTAGGCCTGGCCGATATTTTTTGGCCTAGTAGATGCAAATGAATAACACTCCGGGGAGCTTTGCCTGTGTAGTC
>NW_022742526.1:0-1202 GCF_011630105.1 Anneissia japonica | reverse complement strand
TACCAGGTTCAGTTTACCACAAAAAGAAAGTAAAAACACTGATCCATTTCCTATTGAGATACCATCGTCTTCACACAAACTAATACCTTGTTACATGTCGCAGGCAGTAAATATATGCAAGAACGCCACAAAGTGAAAGTGAATATAATAATAAATAATAATAGATAGATTTATATACAGATAAACGAGGTCTCTATCCGCTCGGGACTAGATGTTGCACTTTTGAATAACTTTCTCCTCCCCAGAGGGTCACTTCATGTCCACCGCAGCCAGTAAACTGGCGCACTTTCATCTGTCCACGACAGGCCAAGTGAACCAGTACACCGGGGCAACCCTCTACTCATTTTGAAAGATGTACTGGGTTCTTTAAAGCACATGAGCATTTGTGTACACTGTGCATACAGTTTATAGTAAAAAATATAAAAATAATATGTAATATAAAAAATTCTTTTCTGCAGTTTTATTGGAACGGCAAAAAATAATAGTCAGAGTTACAGTATAAGATTGTACCTTTTTCTTGGCTGTTTTCCTAAACCTCCGTTTTCTGACATTCTTTAGTGGTGGTGTTACTAAAAAAAAAAAATTTAAAGATCGATTAAGCCTTCTCCTGAAGATGAATAAAGTGCTCAACCTGAAATATCAATACATTCTTATTGTTATTTGATATATAGAAAACTTTATAGAATACTTTGAACCAAAATGTTATATATTTTAATATGGTATATATTTATTAATCATTTGTTTCGTTTTCAACGTACATCCATGGTTCCATAGAAACTTCTTGTCAACTTTGTCGGTGTTCTTGTGCGGAGAAGGTTTTTCCTCTCGACCACTTCCACTGTCTTCTCCTTCATTTGAACAAACAAGCATCTACAATCCAAAGACACAAAAAGATGTTACATGCCTATAAATAGTCATGATGTGCCTATATATGGTCATGATGAGATATTTCATGACCATATTTAGGCATGTCACATTAATGATGCAATAGCCCACTTGACAATAGCTGGCAATGTTTAAGTGCTGTCAGTAGGTGGAGGTTGTGTGGAGTGTTGTTATGTGTATAGAGCATAAAGAAAAACGTTTAAAGTTATAGTACTGTAGTTGTATGCCTCATCATAGACCTTTTTTGTTATATTCACTTAACAGTTAGGAAAGGTGTGATGTCGTGTACAGTGATATTAAAGGAAATATGGTTGTTG
>NW_022742525.1:0-974 GCF_011630105.1 Anneissia japonica | reverse complement strand
GCGCTTTACATAAAATTATAGAAATTATAGAAAAGATGTTGAATTTACAATATACTGTAATAGGGTGTGGTGGAAAAACAACGCTAGGTCTCAAAGGGTCAACTATCCGCCTCTGCCCTAGCGCAGTCCCGGTCCCCTACCTAGGTGGCGCGAACAAAGGAGAAGGTTTCACATTTGCCCTGCCACAGGCGACCGGGTGCTCAGAGTCTGCGACCAAGATAGCGGCCCCAAGAGACAAAGCAGGCCACTCCGTTGAACACGATATAAATTATTAAACAGTTAATTGTTGAAATAAATGGGTTTTAAGTAGTGACTTAAATGTGTCCACTGATTTTTTTATTCTTTTATAAATAATGGTATGTTGTTTCAATTAAGGGGATGATGAGGAAAAGGCACTGCTGCCATAAGTGAATGTAGATGTTTTAGGAACATGCAGGAGGTTTAGATGCAGATCTTAGTGAGCGATGTGAACGATGCTCTTCAATGAGTTCTCGGATGTACGTGGGTGAATTATATAGTTTACTTTTGTAAGTGACCAGCAGTATTTTAAATATTATTCTTTGCTTTACTGGTACTACCAGTGAAGTGAATGAAGAATGGGTGTGATGTGTTCATGTCGCTTATTTCGAGTAACTAATCTTGCCGCTGCATTTTGTACTCGCTGCAGCTTGTCAATCTCTGATTTTGGCAAACCGTTCAGGAGGCTGTTGCAGTAGTCTAATCGTGATGTTACAAAGGCATGAATAAGTTTTATTGTTGTTTCTTCATCTAGATAATTTCTAATAGAATCAATTTTGCGGATGGCTCTGAAAGAGGACTGGCAAATGGAAGTTACATGCGATTTCATTTGTAGGAAATTATCGAAATGTACGCCAAGGTTTCTCACTGTCTGTGATGCTGAGATGGTGCAATTTCCTATCATGACACTTGGGATGAATTGACTGGTATTAAACCGTGATGCAAAATGTATGAAT
>NW_022742524.1:0-1319 GCF_011630105.1 Anneissia japonica | reverse complement strand
ATGCCATGTTTAAATATTATCTATGTTGTATATTTAATATTGTTGTATATATATATATATATATAATTTATATTAATAAGAAATACCATGTTTATATAATCTAGGCCCACCTTTGTCTCATAAATCCATTATTATAAAATTCTTCTTATTTACTGCTATTTGTCTGCAATTGGAAGAAAATAAATGTCTTATTAAAATAAATGTCTTATAAAATATATGTCCTTATTAAAATAAATGTCTTATTAAAATCATAATCGTCTTATTAAATTGAATGTCTTATTAAAATATACCGGTATGTCTTATTAAAATAAATATCTTATTAAGATAAAATTATTAAATTGAATGTCTTATTGAATATCAACTTTAGCGATCTTCAAATGGAGGTAAAATTGCCTTGAAGCTTTAAAAGGATAATGGAATTAATTTGTAATTTAGGCTATATTAAAATTTTTATCAATTTCATTCTAATTATCTTTTAAAAGTTTAGCTATTATTATAGGTGCCTCTCTCGAATAAGTGCCGCTTTTAAATAATTACGGCATTAAAGCCTCCTAAATGCTCTTAGCGCTGCGACGTTATTGGATCATCGGTAAATAGACCCAGGCCTATCAATGCATAATACGTGTCTCATTGAAGTACAATAATACTACACAGTAGGCATGTGTTGCGAGTGCGTTGAGAGAATTCTCTACCCGATATTCTGACGTTTTGTGTAGGCCTACGTTGAAAAACTTCAATGTAAGTATGTTTGGCATTGACGTAAACGATGGGTCTTGATTCCTTTCTCTTCTCTATTTTCTTCCCCTTCTCTTCTTCTATTCCTCCTTCACTTTATACTGCTATTTTATTCCTTGCCTTTCTTCTGAATTATGTTCTATCAACTCCTGCGTCTATCCCTTCTAATTTTTTCTTCTTGTTTCTGATTTTCCTCTTTCTCTTCCTCTTCTCTTTTTTCGTCTTCTTCTTCTTCTTCTTTTTTATTCTCTTTTTTTTCCGTCTAGTTATGTAAAAACAAAAGATGAAAGTAGCAAAAGAATAACTTGAAAGAGTAAATAGGAAAAAAATATTATTATTATTATTATTATTAAATAATAATAATATTAATAATTAATTATTATTATTATTATTAGAATTTTGTTGCTGTTATTTTAGTAATATTTAGTACGGCATTTAAAGTTACAGTGTGATAACCAAAGCGCCAGACGCGCGGATCCAGTAGTGTGTAGTAGTGCTATTAACCCCCTACCCCCACACCCCTGTTTTGCCAATAAACTTTAAAAATTTCAAGGCATATAATTAAATTAGAACTATTCTGAAAA
>NW_022742523.1:390-917 GCF_011630105.1 Anneissia japonica | reverse complement strand
AATTTTTTTTTTGTTAGGCACGGTGAGATAGCCTGAAACAAACACTATTCCATTGAAAGTTTGAACTCGGGCTTCAAATGATCTGACATTTATTTTCGATCGTTCGTCTTGCTGATAAAATAACTCGATTCCATTTAACTATAAGAATGGAATTATATTTTGACATTAGCATCCACTTTCGGCCAATAGTATTTATCGCGCAGCACTTGTTTGGTTCTACCCATTCCTTGATGTGATCATCAATAGTCAATGCATCAAGTTCTGAAGTACACTACTATACGATTTCCCCTTATTAACAAACAATCAGAAACAGATAATTCACATTGGTTAACATAATATGGTTTCAATTCATCTGTTACCATTCTAGGCCATTTTCCTGTCTCCATAATATTAATTACCTTTGATAGAATAGGGTCTTTATTAGTTTCTATTTTAAAATCATCAATAGACAATGCATCAAGTTCTGAAGTACACATATGCACAACCTGTCTAATATAGTCCTCTGCAATAGTGTTCGAGTCTGAGCA
>NW_022742523.1:0-290 GCF_011630105.1 Anneissia japonica | reverse complement strand
TTGGACCAAACATGTATATTAATGGTTTATGGTCCACTTTAACCTTGAATTTCTGTCCCCATAAGTAAACATGAAAATGTTCAATTCCCCATACACAACCTAATGCCTCTCTTTCAACTTGTGAATAAAGGCGTTCAGTTTCGGTTAATGAGTGGCTAGCATAAGCGACTGGTTTGAGTTCACCTTCTGTCTGTTTATTAGCAAAATGGCTCCTAAACCAACTGAAGATGCACCTGTAATCACAGTAGTTGGTGCATTCATACGATAGTATGCAAGACAAGGTTCAGTAC
>NW_022742522.1:0-609 GCF_011630105.1 Anneissia japonica | reverse complement strand
ATTAGATGGAAGTAATTTCGTATCCATAGGCAAAGTGCAATGGACAATACGGGTTGAAAAAAAAATGCACGGTGGAACAAACTTTTCATGATGAGTGATAAAGTAGGCCTATGGGGAATAACTAATGTCACGTGGTACGAAATCAACAAATCAAATGACTAGGATATATTTAAGCGTGTTATGATACGTATAACCACCTTTTATCAGTATATTGTTGGTCTGTTTGTTAGCAAAAGTAGGGGGACTACCTAAATACGACAAATAGATTTCACTTTATTTAGGAATTTTCTAATCCATAAACATCTATAAACTAAAACAACAACTTCAACTACAGAGTACGGTACATATCAGTGAATGGATAAAGAGAGAATGAATTGCTTGGGTGATAATGGAGTTGACTAATTATTAGTGTTAATGTAATAGTGTAGAATCTGACAACTCATGTACATCTTAAAATTGTCTAGACAATTATCATTCTTCACGATTAGATCACTTCTACAAAATGTTATGAAATCCTATTGGGCTACATCATTATGATTGTTAAGACATTTCTGTTTTATACTATTTTACTACTTTTAACTTTTGTTGCTAAATTTGAACGTAAATGAC
>NW_022742521.1:0-833 GCF_011630105.1 Anneissia japonica | reverse complement strand
ACACTTTTATTTGATACTTGGAGTATGTATTATACTATCTTATCTGAGATTAATCAGTGAACTTTAGGTTGTCTTTGTTGACTACTGTGTTTTGGAAGCCATTGGCAATGCTGTATTTTAATGTTTCTTATTATATAGAACCAACTTAATTATCCCAGACGAAGTGATGTTTACAAACATATTAATCATATGATATTACTGTAATATCACATTTGTCCTGTCCATTTGGATTTTATAATAGCATATTTACAGTTATGGATAGAAATTTACACTCCATTTAAGGTGTATATATAGACTATGTAGAATAGTAAAACTATAATTACAAATCCAAATGCCAAATGATATATTGGAGAGTCAGTGTTTAATTCAAAACCATTCTGTGTGCTTACAGTGTATTTGATTCTAAAATGCTTTCTGATCATTTTGGAACACAATTTATCTAATTATCTATTGTTGGAGTTGTTTTCAGTATTTTTTTTAATGTCATACTAGTCCGAGAGGGATTTATTAGTAAATGTCTTAAATGTACAATGATTGCTTATAGGTGATGGAGAAAAAAAAATGTATGAAAAGAGTGGAAAAAAAGAAGTGAGATTATGTAGGAGAATGAACAGAGGAAATTTGCAATATCTTACTATTGTATAATTATACATATTGTAAAGCTGTGTAAATAACATAGAATAGGACTAAGTTTGAAGTGTGTTCTAGTTCCAATTAGTTAAGGGGTTTCACCCTACACATAAACATACACACATGCCTAGAAATTCAGTTCTTTGTATAGTATATTTAATAATTGTTTAATGTTTTGCTTAAAGCACTATTTCACATTTTTG
>NW_022742520.1:0-1020 GCF_011630105.1 Anneissia japonica | reverse complement strand
TATATGTGTGTAAAGTTGATGAAGGCCAGAGGACTGGCCAAAAATGTCTTTCGGAAAAAAACAGTGTTCATAAATAGTCTACTTGCCTTGTCATCATTTTTTTTTCAACGACTGATATATAATTTAAAGAACACACGTATATACATATACACACAAATAGATACAAATAAACTGTGATGACTGTTTAATTTTATTACAAAAAAGTTTGTGTGCATATGAGGTAGCTGCCATTGATTACACATTATTTTTTTTGCTGTGTTACAATATGGCGACACTCCATTTCACGAAGGTTACCATGAATACCAAGTTCACCAGGACGAAATCCAAACCTTGTTACATGTTGGAGCTGACCAGAGTCTATTGAACCAGGTAAATAATTTGCCTATGTAGCCTTTCTTATTTTATCATTATATATATGGGCCTATATATATATATATATATGTTATCTCTCCATAAGCGTTGCTTAATGTCATATGTTGGATTGTCTTACGTCCGTTATATATGTTTATTCTGGTTTACTTGTATTTTATGTTTTACAGCTGATGAAGGCTTATGGCCGAAAACGTTTGTGAACCTTCATTATTAAAAATTGGCAAATTTATACCTTCTTCCTGAGTTTTATTTGATTATCTACAATTTGCCAAGCAACTACTTCTTATTTTCATATATATATATAATTATGTATATATATAATTATGTATATATATATATATATTTATATATATACGAGATATTACGGTACATACACTAAAACAAAATAATTTTTTTTATACAGTACCGTAGTTTAGGTGATTTAATACCGGTTAATACACTCCATGATATAGCTTGATGTTACGGTGTCCCTATTTATTGTTTTATAGTAGTAATTCCCAAAATTGACTGCATAATGTAGCCCCGAAAAGAAGCCCACGGCTCCAATTCCAGGTTTTACGATATTAAGTATTCTATATGGAATATATATATATAATTATATTACATATTTGGCAGGTATTAGATTACATTTTATTGTTATTCATTGTT
>NW_022742519.1:0-14722 GCF_011630105.1 Anneissia japonica | reverse complement strand
GAATTCATGTTGAAAATATGGTTAAAATAAAATAAATCCTGTTTTTAATTATTGTTATGCTTAATTGTTATTTTATTATTTATTAAATCCATAAGAGGCCCAGCAGTTAATCCGATAGGTAATATATATTTTATTATCATTATATAATATTATTATTCATCATCACCATTATCATAATTATTATTTGAATTATCAATATTAATATCAATATATGTAAGATTCATATTCTTATTTTCAAAACATTTTACTGGTTTTCTACCAACATTTTTAAGAATTGCTTTAATAATTTACGTCTTGTGCTCTTTAGACCCATGTACTTCCAATCCCTGTGTGAATGGGATCTGCAGAAAGTCAGGCTCTTCTTATTCATGCATTTGTAATCGATGTTATTCAGGAAGCAGATGTCAATGTAAGTACCGTAGTCAAAACAGGCCAGAAAATTATCAATTTAGAAATTAATAAGAATTGATTAAGCCAAATCAAGTGTATAGATAATACTAATGAGGAAACAAATTATCCCACTTCTGCAAATGAGTAGATAAATTACCGCATATTCTATGCAGTTAGATGCGTTACTGCTTAGAGTTTTGCCCATAAACGTACTATGTTTGTTAAAATGGAAACATTTTGAGCTCTAGGTAAATGATGATTGACTGTAAGGAAGCACGTAACCTTATTTATTTATATTTAAAAGCAAAAGCGGACACTGATCGCTTGTGATGTGATATACTAATGTGACTGACGTGTAAATATGAGAGCAGTTAATACTAAAAAAGTACACTTTAATTTGTAAAATTAAACCCCACTTTTTTGCTCTTCCAAGAAATCAATTTATAACATTAATAAATAGGAAAATTATTTTGTTTCGTCGAGAGTCACTGCGGCAAGGAATAGCCCGCTAGATGGTTGTTTTATTCTTATAAATTTATTATTGATTTTCCTGTACAACTTATTTTGATCTCCACAGACTATGATTCTAAACGCTGCTTAATCGAGCCCTTTGAGCCTCGGGGGCTGCCACTGAAGTAGATGGTCGTCTAAAGTAGCAGCTTCAGTCTTGGGTCTTGATAAGCAGGGCCACCAATATAAACATTTTTCTCAGTAGTACTAATAACTAGTGACTGATTAAGATGCATTTTATTTTTTTAATTATTATTTTTTTTGTACAGGTCTCCTTCTAATGAAAGACCCCTCCAATTGAAGACCATCTCCAATTAAAGACCACTTTTCCGTGGTCCCAAATTAACAAGTCTTTTATTTTTATTATTCTAATTAGAGACCAAAGCTGCTAAAGACCATAAAAACCCTGTCCCAAGAGTGGTCTGTAATTGGAGTCTGTAATTGAAATATTGTGAATGTAATAATACGGTAGCTTTTTAACAAGTCAGATTTAAAGCTAAATAGACTTAAATAAATCAGCTAGTATTAAATTGATCATTACGTTAAGTGGTTCTTATAATAAAATTGTGTGTTGAGTTTTTAGATTGTCTTCATGATGGGGCATGAATACAAATGCAGTGGCTATAGTTACAACAGTTTCAAACGAATTATTAATTCATTGGATGTTATTGTTCTAATCAAATCCATTAATTCAGTAGCATCCAGTCACACTGTTATTGAGTACAGTTTTATTTCCAAATACCAGTAAAATACTGTATGAAACAACATTTTATCTACTGTATTTTATATATTTTTTTAAATCTTTGTTTATCTCGTTGCTTATAGTTTTGTATTGTTTTGAAATTGGAATAAATTCGTATTGATTGATTGATTGAGATTTATTGTATTTTAAGTCTCTTCTTGTATGTTTCTTTTGTAAATTACTAGTGCTCCCCATAATTGCGATGTGTACTACTGATTTAAAAGCGTATATTCAATAAAGTTCAGTTCCGTTCAGTAATGTAATTAACAATTTGTATAAGACTGGTGTAACAAAAAAACAGTGCCATTAAAAAATAATAAAATTATATAAACCTGAATTTTAACACAAGAATAGCATTAATGAATTTGAACTAGACCCAATGAGAAGTGACCGTAAAAATCATAATAGATTGAGGGCGCTATAACTTGTCACACCAGGGGCCAGATTTATCAAACTAGAAATCAGGTTAAAGTTTTTTATTTATTTATTTTATTTATTTTTTTTTCATTTTTTTGCTTAAGTCAAATTTATCCATATAGCTTACTTAAAAAATGCTTAAAATTAGAAAGTCGATTGTACGTTGGTGCCATCTAAGACGATTTTTGAGCCAAGAATTTGCTAAGATTGGGTAATAGATCAGCTTAAGATATTTATTAGGGGCATCTTAACTTTTTTTTTTTACTAAGCTGAGATTGATCCCGGGCCAGAAGCATACCATAGGTTCTAATGCTACTCATTTACAAAACTAACATGCTGTTTTAAGTTTACTCAAATTCATGTTACGATTTATTATTTTCAGTAGAAATTGTGTCTAAGATATTATAAAATTAATATCAACGTAACATTAATAAACAAATAACCATTTCATAACGTGATTCTATAAAAATGCTAAAATGTGGTCAATATCCAGAACTATGGTCACACTCTTATTTCTAATTTTGAGAACTACAGGATAACCTATAACCTATTTAATAGCATTATTCAGATTTTTACTTGTATGACCTAATCTATGATAGGCCTATTTGTTAATAAACAATCAAATTGAAACAATAATGCACAAAGCAAAGTTACAAAATAAAATTTCAATTAAATTAACGTTAATATATTAGCCTATTGTATTATTTCGTACCGTATCTATTCTTAAGATTTAAGCATATATATAATAGGCCTATATGTTGTACTTGGGCCTATATATACATATTTATTATCGATAATTTCATCTTATATAAATCAAGGCCAATGACGAGTGGAGCTGTTATAAAATATAAATATTATTTTTACTGACGTAATAGGAATCACAGTCAATATTATTAGTCTTAATATTAAGTTTACTTAATGATCGGACACATCAGGGAGACCTTGGTGTACATTGGTAGTTGAAAGATGGAGGAAGATGTATCAGAATCATAGAGCTATTAAACAACTAGAGTGCTGACAAGATGGCGGAGCAATGCAGAGTTGTGTATGTGTACCATCCAAGATGGCTGCCGTAGGAAAGCGCCACCTTCAGGCTTAGTATACATATTATTACCATAAATAAGCCCTCTGACTGAATATTATTTCATTAATGATAATTAGTATTGATAATGACAAGTTATTAAACTGTCGTAGCCAAAAAGAGGCCAAGTAGAACATCTTATTCAAATATTAAAAAGAATTAAAATCGTGTACATTACACCCATACACCGCAACGCTCGAGTTTCAAAATACGGGTAACTAGCTGTACTGAATTTTTTGTGTAAATTGAGGGCGCAATTGAAAATGATAGCGCTCAGGGGAAATTTGATTGGCTGAATCTATGGCAGCCATTTTGGATGGTACACACACACAGCTCTGCGTATTTCGAACATCGAATACATTGCTGTTAGCGCTCTAGTATTCTTATTATATCTCTATGGTCAGAATGGACATTTACGGAGTGTCAATCATACTTGAGCTGACCAACAAGAACATGGTCAGCAATAAATCCCACAAACACATGCGAAAAAGCGAAAGGTTTAAGCATGGACCTATTAATAGTTTAAGCGACGTTTTGTGGAACTTTGGCTAACATATCAAAGGGGGGCTTTGGGGAATCGTCCATTAAACAAGAAATATATTATACAGTATATTCTATAAGCTGAATACACTGTGTTTTCGTTTATTTTATCCACCTTCCTGTGGTAGCATACACTACCACCAATTCAAGAGTGGATTGGGATTGGATTTATTCGGTGTAAACACCAAGAATAGCAAACGAACACCTTCTGGTGCTGATTGGGCAATACACCTACAGACAATTCCCTACTCTTTTCCGAATTGTGTACAGCGTTCTTTAACGTGCACATGGGCCATAAATTAACACGGGACCAATGGCATATACACAAGGAGATTCAACGATAGCAATTGAACCGTGTACCCAGAGATCTCCACGGTTAAGCGCACACCGAGTGGCAACCACCAGGTTAGCCGACTGAGCTAAGCTGCTCTCTCATTCGTTCATTCATTGAATGATTCATTCATTGAATGAATGAATGAATGAATGAATGAATGAATGAATGAATGAATGAATGAATGAATGAACAAACGAAAGTACGAACGGGTTAACATTGTGTAATACATAAAATATAAATTGTTTGAGGCTGTAAAAAATCAGCTATTCATGACTGAATGGACTAGATGGTGTCCATTAAATTATAAGCAAGTGTTTCAGCTACATCAGTCTGTTAGACGAAACGTCCTGTCAGAACTTATAGAAAAACAAATTATAGTACTAAAGCAACGAAACAATAGAGGTTACTCCCAATTTTCCTTAAATTTTTAAATATTCAAAAATCTGTATCTCATTATCCGTTGCAAGTTTTTCGTCAATCACCCTTATTGAGCCCGTCTTTAACTAAAACATAGGAGCTGCGCCAAAACGTTCAGTATCGTCGGACGATGACGTGACAAAACCGCTTTCTGTCAAAATACTACACTATTGTTTAGTGTTATGATCTGTAATCGTTTGTACCTATGGTAATTTGTTTTTTATAAGAATACATTACATAGGCTTATGTCAAAATGACATAACAAAATGTTTCTGTAAGAATAAGAACGTTTTCTAGTCATAAAGAAAACATAACATTTGACTTGTTTTACTATTTAATATAGTTATTATAAAATGTGAAAAATATACATAGCAACCATATACCATTATATTCCGTTTTTTAATATAAACAAAAAAATATATACCATCTTATTGAAATCTATTAAGTATACAAAGATTGCATTTACAATAACATCAGGCCATTCTACATAACAATTTTGAAGTGCAATAGATCATTCACAATAAATAGTACTGAATAGTAGAGTGAATACCGTACTTTATTAATTTAAAATGGGAATAACTAATTATTATACTGTATTTACGCATTTTTTGGTAAAAAAGTAAATGAGGACAAATCTGAACATAAATTGTAATACATGCAGTAGTAATTGATTAGGTCTATGTACATATGTGTAACTTATTATTTAATCATTTATGGTACAGTATATCTTAATGCATACAGTAGTAATTGAGTAGGCTATATACATATTAATGTGTAACTTATTTATTCAATCATTTATTGCATAATGTCTAATCTGAAAGTACATATACCTATCTAAAAGTATAATATCTAATGTGTACCATAGTAATTGAGTAGGCCTATGTACATAATTATTAATGTGTAACTAACTTACTTAATCAATTGATACAGTATAATATGTAATACCCAGTAGTAATTGAGTAGACCTATGTACATATTAATGTGTAAATTATTCATTTAGTCATTTATCATACAGTATACTATTTAATAAAACTAATTATTATACTGTATTCATGCATTTTTGGTAAACAATAGACAAATCTGAACATAAAATGTAATACATGCTTTAGTAATTGATAAGGTCTATGTACATATGTGTAACTTATTTCTTTTAATCATTTATGGTACAGTATATCTAATGCGTACAGTAGTAATTCAGTACACTTATGTACATATTAATGTGTACTGTAACTTTTTTATTTAAACATTTGTGATAGAGTATAATATTTAATACACAGTAGTAATTGAGTAGGCCTATGTGCATTTCAATGTGTAACTTATTTAATCACTTATGATACAGTATATTTAGTACACAGTAGTAATTGAGTAGGCATATGTACATATTTATGTATAACTTATATATTTAATCATTTATGATACAGTGTAATACTTAATACCTACAGTACTAATTGAGTACCGTAGGCCTATGAACATATTAATGTTTAACTTATTTAATGGTACAGTATAATATTTAATATGTACATTAGTAATTGAGTAGGCCTATGTACCTATTCATACACCACTTATTTATTTAATCATACAGTATAACATTTAGTACATACAATAGTAACTGGGTAGGCATGTACTTATTTATGTGTAACTTAATTATTTATTTTATAAAAAAGAAAGTAAGCTGAAATGAGCTTGTACACAATTCTGAAACTTAAGTCAACAATTAAAAAATATTATAAAAACAAAAGCATATAAACTACATTACCTTCAAATGAACATTATAAAAACTAAATCAATATGTATTTTTACAGAAGACCCAATGATCATTGGCAATAAAGCTGTCCTAATCCTCTTCATCTCCAACCACCAATTTGTAACTGTTGGTAGTTAAGTGTTTTATTGTTGATCCTGGGCCTTGTGTGTTCAACACTGAACAGGCCACTCAGGTTTTAAGAAAAATAAATAAAAATAAATAGATTAACACCTCAAAAAGGAGAAAGCAGTGAACACTATACAGTACTATGTCATTATATGGACTTTTTTTTTTATAAAAAAAAAAAGATAAACTGACCACTTACAAAAGGTGCCATGGGGAAGTATATTAATGTGAACACTCTGACCATAATTAATCTAGAAATTAAAAAAAAAAAACATAATAAAACGATAAACTATGCTGCCAAGCTGACCACCACTTCAGTATGCAAATTAATGTATAGTGTATGATTACTGTACAGTATAGATATAATAAACTAAACAATAGATGGTTTGTACTTTGTTGACTGACCACTGTACATAATAACCATGTAACCAACACCACTTATGAACTGACCTATGTATAACATTACTCAGAATTTCTAGGCACTATTACACAAATCATATCCGAGGCAACATCATATCACTTTAGTTAAGATCTTTGAAAGTCTTAATAGAATATTATCGAAGGTATACTATATCTATAAAGAGTTATACCGCGCTACATTTATACAGTGGATTCATAACATAGATTAGATCCAGCATATTTACTAACACCCAACCCTCATTCCTAACCAGTTGCGTAGAAAAGTATTTTTCATGAAGAAAGAGGGGGGGGGGGTGATTGGGTGTTAGCCAGTTGTGTAACAGGGGCGTAACAGACTTCCCCTCCCTGACGGTTTTTACCAGGCTGACCAAGCTGTCCTACCGGGCTGGGTAATAAGAGAAAAGAAAGAGGGGAGAGGGAGGAAAAGAGAAAGAAGAGGAATAGAAAAGGAAAGGAAAAGAAAAAGAGAAGAGAAAAATAAAGACAAGAATAAAAAGGAAGATATCATAATGACCTGACTCACAACACCCTGCAACCCCTTCTCCACTTCATAACTTCTTTGATCTATGCTGCCCGATGGCATTACCCCAGGAGGACAAGGGGAAAATATCTATCTTTGCAAAATCTTTCCTACCCCTTTATTAATGCCCTTTTCATCCCCTGAAATTGCTTCGCGCGCATTTCTTGTTAAAATAGGCCAATTTCCTCTAAAAATTGCACATTTTAGGGAGTTTTGATCAATTACAACGAAACGAAAATGAAAAACAGCGGGGGACAAGGGGAAAATATCCGTCTTTGGATAATCTTTCCCCACCCCTTGATAAAGGCATCCTCTGAAAGTGCATAAAATTCTCAAATTCTTCACGCGCATCTATTGTTACGGTAGGTCAATTTCCTCTATAAATTGCACATTTTAGTGAGTGTTCGTAAATTCTGACGAAATTAAAATTAAAAACATAAATTTTTTTGCATGCTTCTCGCACATTTCTTAAGGTTTTTTAAGGTTTATCCTTTTAAGTTATTTAAACACATAATAGTCCCAAACTCAAGAAAGAAAAATTTAAGAAAGATCATATTAATCTAAAAGAAGGGCCTCAATGTGTATAGATGGTGAAAGAATATGTTTGTAATAAATACAACCATGATGAAAATGCTTATATTTAGTTTCAAACACACGTGTGTGACCTATACTACAAATAAGATAAGCCTTATGTCGTACTGTTTTCTATTTGGGGAGGGGGTGGGATGGGTATGATAAATTACTAAACAGAAAAATAAATACCTTTAGCCTGAACCAAAACCACTGTTGCGCGCCTGGTGTTAGCGCCAATGTGTGCTCTTGTGCGGACGGGGGATGTGCCCCCATCTGAAGCTGGAAACCTTGTATTTGCAAAATAAATTGATGCAATTTGCTATTATAGGCCTAATCAATAAATTCCTCATCAACCGATATTACCTTAAACATTCTTGGAATTGACATAAGATTACTGATGCCGTACACACCCTTCATTACTGATGTCGTACACACCCTTCAGTGTGAAAATGTGGCTTGCTTTGCAAACACATCTAACATCTAAGGAAAGAAGAGCTTAGATAGGAACCAGATAAAATAATTTTTTTATGAACATTAATAAATTATGCTCATTTTCATCTTTGTAAGCGCATAAGACATTGCAAATTATTTCTGTGACAGTCTTTTTGAAGTGTAAGGCTCCATTTTATCCCATACATAATCAAAATATTGGGGGGGGTATGATACAATGAAACATCCCCCTTGTTAAATATTGGGGGATATATCCCCTCCATCCCCCCCCCCCCCCGGGAACTACGCCTATGTTCCTAACATATTATACACTCATTCACTCACATAGTGTATTAGATATTATTTGTAACAGTCGATAAAGAGCAAATAGTAAACAAACATTTATAAATTCAGCAAATAAGAAATATTGATCTTGCCATAATTATTGTCCATAATGTCAATCACTTTTAATTCAAACATGACTTGTTTTGGTGGATGACCTTATGAAGTCCACACCACCACGGCCACCTCCGCTGGACCATGGTTGGTGTAAATAAGTGGTAAACAATCGAGCACTCCTTTCTCCCACAGCTGGATCCCCGCTAAACTCATGGGTGCACTTCCTTTCCCCCCCTTTTTCTCTCTTTAATAACTTTTTTTTGCCTTTCTTGTTTTTCGGCTAGACTGAGGAGTGGGGGGGGCGGCACAGGCACGCATGGGGATCCCCCCCCCCCCGCTGGTTCCGCACCTGATCGGTTGAGGTATAATGAACAAAGTTACAAATGAAGACCCATAAATGTTACTAAAACTATTTGATATTAGGCTCCATTAATTCTAAAGTAACTTGTCTTAGAACACTCTCTAATCATATTATTTATAATAACACATCATAGACTGCAATCACTCATGTAAAGAAAATTCAGTTTAGGTGTAATGATGTAATGGAGACCAATCAATATCACTGAGGTTATTACCATCGATATCAAGTCACTCAAATTCCAACTTGACTCCTCTCTTAAAGCACTATCTAATTATATCATTCACAATAACACTTGATAAACTGCAATTATTCATGTCAAGTATGTTCAGATTAGGTGTAATGAATAAAGATACAAATGAAGACGCATCAATGTTCCCCAGATTATTACCACCAATGTTAAGCTTCTTTAATTCCAACTTGACTCCTCTCCTAAAACACTCTCTAATCATATCATTTATAACAACACCTGATAGACTACAGTTATTCATGTCAAGTTTATTCAGTTTAGACGTAATAAATAAGGTTGAAAATTAAGAACCACTTATGTCACAAGGATCATTACTCTGTTATAAAGACATAATTCCAACTTGACTCCTCTCTTAAAGCACTCTCTAATTATATCATTCACAATCATTCACATTAACACTTGATAGACTGCACTTATCCATGTAATGTCTATTCAGTTTAGGTGAAACAAACCAAGATTCAAATAAAGACCCACCAACATCACTATAGATTATTACCAGTGACAATAAGCCACGCTTATTCCAACTTGACTCCTCTGCTAAAACACTCTAATCATATCGTTCATAATTACACATGGTAGATTACAGATATTCATGACAAATTTACTCAGTTTAGACGTAATGGATAAGGATGCAAATGAAGACCCATCAATGATGATCAATCACTAATTCCAACTTGACTCCTCTACCAAAACACTCCCCAATCATATTCATAATAACACCCGATAAACTGAAATTATTCATGCCAAGTCCACTCAGTATAGATGTAATGAATAACGATGCAAATAAAAACCCATCAATGTTACCGAGATTATTATCACTGACATAATGCTCCACTAATTTCCAACATGACTCCTCTGCTAGAACACTCTCTAATCATATCGTTCATAACAACGCTTGATAAATTGCAATTATCCATGCCAAGTTTACTCAGTTTAGACGTAATGAATAAGGATGCAAATGAAGACCTATCAATGTTACTGAGATTATTACCACTGACATAAAGCTCCACTAATTCCAACTAGATTCCTCTGCTAGAACACTCTCTAATCATATCATTCATAATAACGTCTGATAAATTGCAATTATCCATGTCAAGTATACTCAGTTTAGACGTAATGCATAAGGATGCAAATGAAGACCCATCAATGTTACTGAGATTATTAGCACTGATAGCTAGCACCTCTAATTCCAACTTGACTCCTCTGCTAGAACACTCTCTAATCATATCGTTCATAATAACGCCTGATAAACTGCAATTATTCATGCTAAGTTTACACAGTTTAGACATAATGAATAAGGATGCAAATGAAGACCTATTAATGTTACTGAGATTATTACCATTGACATAAAGCTCTACTAATTCCAACTTGACTCCTCTGCTAGAACACTCTCTAATCATATCATTCATAATAACGCCTGATAAACTGCAATTATTCATGCCAAGTTTACTCAGTTTAGACGTAATGAATAAGGATGCAAATGAAGACCCATCAATGTTACTGAGATTATTACCACTGACATAAAGCTCCTCTAATTCCAACTTGACTTCCCTGCGAGAACACTCTCTAATCATATCGTTCATAACCACACATGATAGATTACAGTTATTCATGAACAGTTTACTCAGTTTAGAAGTAATGAATAAGGATGCAAATGAAGACATCTTCAATGATGATCAATCACTAATTCCAACTTGACTCCTCTACCAAAACACTCCCCAATATCATTCATAATAACGCCTGATAAACTGCAATTATTCATGCCAAGTTTACACAGTTTAGACGTAATGAATAAGGATGCAAATGAAGACCTATCAATGTTACTGAGATTATTACCACTGACATAAAGCTCCACTAATTCCAACTTGACTCCTCTGCTAGAACACTCTCTAATCATATCGTTCATAATAACGCCTGATAAACTGCAATTATTCATGCCAAGTTTACTCAGTTTAGACGTAATGAATAAGAATGCAAATGAAGACCCATTAATGTTACTGAGATTATTAGCACTGATATCTAGCGCCTCTAATTCCAACTTGACTCCTCTGCTAGAACACTCTCTAATCATATCGTTCATAACCACACATGATAGATTACAGTTATTCATGTGAAGATTACTCAGTTTAGACGTAATGAATAAGGATGCAAATGAAGACCCATCAATGTTACTGAGATTATTAGCACTGATAGCTAGCACCTCTAACTCCAACTTGACTCCTCTGCTAGAACACTCTCTAATCATATCGTTCATAACCACACATGATAGATTACAGTTATTCATGACCAGTTTACTCAGTTTAGATGTAATGAATAAGGATGCAAATGAAGCCCCATCAATGTTACTGAGATTATTACCACTGATAGCTAGCAACTTTAATTCCAACTTGACTCCTCTACTAGAACATTCTTCAATCATATCATTCAGAATAACACTTGATAAACTACAATTATTCATGCCAAGTATATTTAGTTTAGGTGAAATGAATAAGGATGCAAATGAAGCCCCATCAATTTTACTGAGATTATTATCACTGATAGCTAGCAACTTTAATTCCAACTTGACTCCTCTACTAGAACATTCTTCAATCATATCATTCAGAATAACACTTGATAAACTACAATTATTCATGTTAAGTATAATTAGTTTAGGTGAAATGAATAAGGATGCAAATGAAGAACCATCAATGTCACTTAGATCAGTACCAATGAAACACAGCTGCTGTAATTCCAACTTTACTCTTCTATTTAAGCACTCTCTGATCACATTATTCATAACAGCACCTGTAATACAATTTCTAAAGGTAACGATATTAAGTTGTGGTGCATTACTAAACAGGTGAACTACAAATGAAGCTGTACTCAAAGATGATAATGTACATTCTGTTACATCATATTTGAAGAAGAGTCTTTGACATTCATCTGTCAGGTAGTTAATATCATTCTCACATATTATACTACATATTTTTTCAAAAATAATCTTTTGTTCTGGCACAGCAATTAATATGTGAGCAAGCATTCTGCCTTTTTCTTCAGATGACATTTCTCTTAAAAAATATTCAAATGAATTTATCATTTTCGATTCAGGCCAAGAAAAACATTCACGAATTCTTATCATAAGTCTTATGAAATGCTCTTTTTGACTGATTTCTAATTCAGGAATAATGTTATGGATAAATTGTCTTAGTGATTTACATATGTCATTAATATGTGGCTTTATAATTAAATCTTCTCTGGTCATGTGACCAATAACTGCTTTTTCTACAGTATCCATATGGACTTTATTTACACATCTTAAATATTCCATTAAAGAACGATATGTTGAGATATCATTCGTTATCCAATGATTTAAAAATATGCCAGCATTAGCACCTAGGAATCCAATTGCAAACACCTTTGTTACGTGAAAATGTTTACTTCTGCTTATCATCTTCCATTCATTATCAGTCAATGGCTCAAATAATGTTCCCATGTCATTTGAACACTTATTCTTCAACCCTTGTATCTGACATAGTTTGCATAAGTAAAATCCAACTAATGACTCTAATATCAACTTGTGCCGAGTTGTAAAAATCTCTTCAAAGTTGGATTTCAGTTTTGAAGTATCTTTGTACACAAAACCTAGTTTTAAAGCCAGAGCAACCAATTCTTTATCTTCTTTCATCTCTCTTCTGTTTATTGAAAGTTGGTTTTTCTTTAGGCCTTTATAGAAATACTTTCCTAATAGAGCCATTGCATTAACAAACCTCTCAGGAGTATCTTCAAATGTTGAGATTTTTTGCTCTTTAACTGTTTGTTTGTCAATAAACTGATTCAAGATGCATCTAAATACCTCTTTAAACAAATCACTTTTATCAGCTACAAGATTTTTCCTTTTTTCCCACATAATGCTTACTGATAAAAGCAGCAATGGATTCTTACACATTGAATAGATCTCCTGATGTTTATGGTTTGAATCAAGCTGTAACTCCTCAATAAGTGAGTCTCCTAACAAAGGTTTTCTAAAGAAATCAAAGTGTTTCCTAATGTATTTTCCTATATTTTCTGTACTGAATCCCTGCACTTTCACATGTAAGTTGCTTGCATTAATGAACTCGTATATTTTTTCCGATCGTGATGTAAGTACCACTTTACATTCACACATTGCTTGGCATTTAAAAATCCTTATTGGACTCTCACTACCATCTTTTAATTCATCTAATCCATCCAATAACAATACAATTTCATTACTGTGATTCCAAATAAATTGTTCAATTAATATAGGATCTTCTTTGAGACCTGTTTCAAGTTTAAAACCATGTAGGTTTATCTTACTTAAAATAGCATCCAAAATACTTTCATTTATGTCAATATCCTGGATATTGACAAGAAACACTATTTTACCTTTGAAGGTTTCGTCTAATCCGTTTTTGGCCCAGTTGTATGCTATGTATCTGAGGAGGGTTGACTTACCAACACCGCTTTCACCTTCTATTAGAGCTTTACATGCAGGTGTGAATTTGATATCATCTAAAACCTGCTTTAAAGTTGTTTGAGTGGCATCTTCATTCTTTCGGCTTTTACTTATTGTTAGTTGGTCAAGATCAGTGAACATATCGGCATCTTCCTTTTCTATGTTGTTACTTATCTTTAGCAGGTCTAGATCAGTGAACATATCAGCAATATCTACTTGGTATTCAGCATTAAAAATTGATGGTGTAAACCGGTTGGCAGTGAGGCACACTTTCCGTTGGCTACTTAGTAGATATTTTCGAATAACCTCGTCTGTAAGAAAAGATTTTTAAATAAACAGTTACTCAAGACTTTCCCGTTTCTGAGGTTAGACATGGTTTGTAAGTACAAGTTATCTGATCAGGCAAAAAAAAACTAAAGTAAATGAAGATAATGATATCACAATCACATTTCTATGAATAATTAAATAATATACAGGGATCTCAAATCTCCCGGAAATTCCGGGAGTCTCCCGGAACTCTCCCGGAAATTGGTACAGTCTCTTGAACTCCCGCAAACAAGCAAAAGTCTTCCGGAAATTACTTATCTCCCGCAAATTAAGTTAAAAACAAATCTTTTTGTTTTAGACCTAAACTTTGGTTGCTGATGATTATTTGCAGTCTGACAGTGCCATTTCCAGGCTTCTAAAGGTGCCTATTATAAAAACATTTCATCACCTCAGCCCCAATCATGGTGGGCCTGAGGTGGGCATTGCCCTTCATTTGGCACCTACACTTTTTCTTCATAGAAAATATAGTGCCCCCAATGTCATTAAATGCATCTCCAAGAAATGGGTTTTTCCATTTTGGGAACCCTGCATATATCTGTACCTGAAATACAGTAACTTTATATAGAAATATTATCATTCATGTTTCTTATTGAGTCATTTCATGACAAATCATATAGTGGTCCCAATGTGACCCTCTTAGATTTTGCTAAAAATTCACAAAAATACTGTAAATGCTAGTGCCACTCTCGAAC
>NW_022742518.1:0-1329 GCF_011630105.1 Anneissia japonica | reverse complement strand
GGTACGAGACGTGTAACTGTACCAGAGGAGCATTCGGTGATATTCCAGGCCGCCAACAAATCCCGTTAATAATATACTTGAAAATTTAAATAACCACCAAAAGGATACCTTGCCGATTATGAATATGCATAAGCAATGTCGTTGTCAGGATTTTCAAACAGTGTGGGACAATATCAGGGTGGACCCACTTTACGCGTAAATTCAAATAATGTGGACCCATTTTCTTAAAAGTTGTCCCATTTTACGCAAAAATATGAATAATCTGGACCCATTTTCTTAAAAATTGAGCAAGTTTGCTCAAAATATGAGAAATGGACACATTTTTAATATGTACCCAAAAGAAAAATTGTATGGGACTGTCCCAACTATAGCTGGCTCTACGGCATTAAGTTGTGCATAAGTATTTTTTCTCCCAAGTTGCAAGTTTGGCCACCCTGCCGCTGCCTTCGACCATTCAAAGCATTGCAAAGTATATTTGGGCATTCCACATGGTCTTATCTTCCCGGAATTTCAGCCTATGCATGGTATCTAGAAAAAGTGTTTTTGTACTTAGCCATAGATACTGTAGTCGGATTTTTAATGGAGGTACTCCTTCCCTACTAAAGCCTGCAGGCTCAGAAGAAAAAGAAAACATGCACTAATTTTTTTAAGACACAAAAAGGGATGTTTGACGAAAAACTGGAGAATGGTTAAACGAGATACAGTATTTTTGAAAATGGTTGAAAAAAGGGTTTATTTCATTTAACCAAATTATTAAAAAGGATAAAAAAATACAGTAATTATAGCATTACGAAGGAAATATAAAAATTGAATATGAATATATTTACAAACACTAGGAGGTTTTGAGAATGTTTATATACGGTGCCATCAAAACTATCCTAGGTCAAAAAAAGCTAAACCCATGGTTGCTAGGGTCCCACAAACGAGTGTAGCGTGAAAAAGCATAAGCTGATTGGTCAGTGCTGATTGGTCAGTTTTGTCAAGGTTGATTGAAAATTTTTGAAAGATCCATTCGGCTCGGGAAAACGGCGACCGGCCAGCATTAGTAGGTTCACAAGCTGCCGCGGTGAATGAATGCTCTGAATGAGGACATGGGTTGAGGCATTTTAAGATTTCAGAATATAGTAGGCCTATGTCTGTTTTTCAAAAAAAAAAATTTGATAATGATAATAAAAACGGTAGACTAAGCTCAGTAATTCCAGACCAGAGACAGGCGGACGCAGGCGGACGGGGGTGCAGACGGTGCGATCGCACCCCCTAAATTATATTAAATTGATATATTATCTTTATCATTAACATAATGATTTTATAACGTGTAAGTGCAATTTC
>NW_022742517.1:0-979 GCF_011630105.1 Anneissia japonica | reverse complement strand
TTTTATCTTTAAAATCTTTAGTTGCACAATTAATTGATTTGTAAAGCACAATTGGGCATGTTTGCCTAGTACAGGACTCCTTGGACAAGTTTTCTCTTTTATTGGAGGATTCAATTTTTATTTTAAATTATAATTTAAGCTACCTTTGACTGATACTTCATGATTCATGTAGCTTTCTGAAAATTTAGTTATATAATTTAACAGCAAAGTGCAACATTGCATCTTTTTATAAATCATTGCTGCTTGAAAATTCTTCCTTTTTTTTGTTATTATCATCGTAATTAAGCTGATTTAAGTACTACCTTAAGGTGTTCGGCCGAAGAAGTACCGAAATTTAGGCCTGTCTTCAGGGCCGACGGAACGTTTTTCAAAGTGGGGGGCCACTTATAAGATAAATGGGAATATGAATCATGCAAATCTGGAATCAAACCTAGGGGTGGGGGTAAACATTTTTCCCAAAAACGAAAGGGGATCCGGGGTCCTCCCCCTGGAAAATTTTGATTTCTAGATGGCTGGAAATTACCTTTCTCAACTTTTGAGCTAGATGTCTAATGACTATGTTCTTCAAAATTCAAGGTTCCCCCCCCCCCACACCCCCTTGAAAATAATCAGATAAACTTTCTCATTCTTATTACAGTAATTTGACCGGTTATGTGTATTTAATTAGTAGTTGCATATGTATTCTTTTTTCATTTTCAATGAATCGATAAGGTACAAAGAAAAAGGGGGAGGGGGTCCGGTGGTTCTCCGCCGGGAAAATTTTGATTCCTAGAAGGCGGGAAATGAGTTTTCCCGACTTCTGAGGTGTCTTTTATTTATTTTTAAGTTCTTCAAAATTCAAGGTATTCCCCTTTTGAAAATTATTATGATGAATAAATGAACCCAAAGAGAAAAGGGAGGTTCAGGTTCTCCCCGGGTAAATGTTGATTTCTAAATGGTGGGAAATGAGCCTTCCCGACTTCTGAAGTATCTTTTAGCG
>NW_022742516.1:0-628 GCF_011630105.1 Anneissia japonica | reverse complement strand
GATTACCACCTAATAAAGTTTGTGCAAAAGAACATAATTGACAGGGAAAACAGAGGGGGATCCAGTAGGGGTCACGTGCCCTCCCCCGTTTTGCCACTAAATTTTAAAATTTCAATGCATAGGCCTATGTTGAAATTACCGCTCCCACTTAGCCTATCTATTCTGAATATTTTGTGCCCCCTGTTTGAAAAATTCTGGATCCGCACCTGGAAAATATTTTTTCTCGTTCTAATTTTCCAATTGAAAAACTTAAAGCCAATAATCAGCCTACTTAATACCATAATTAAGGACAAAATACTAGTGAGATAATCTCACGAGTAATTTGACCACCACCTGCGAAGTCATGCCTATAATAAAAATTACACGAATAGTGCAGATGCGTAGGCAGATATATTACACCTTCGACCAGATGATAATACCTTACTGTAGACTTACATAAAAAGTTCTTTTAATTCATACACGGTGTTAAATAGCGGACTAGTAAATCGCATTAAAATTAGCCTGAAATAACAAACGTATAATCCGTTGAACGGATGTGCATGGGAACGATTTATTACGGAACTACCAATACACGTGAAGTACAATCTTTCAATTTCAAACAAAGATCATCAAGAGCTGATATCCGAAC
>NW_022742515.1:0-871 GCF_011630105.1 Anneissia japonica | reverse complement strand
TATTTATATATTTATATATTATATATATGATATATTGCATATATATCATCTTCATTACGTTATTAACAATAATGCAACAATCAATCAAACATGGAATACGCCCTCTTTCGAATAATAATGAAAAATCGCTTGTCTAACGTCTCGGTTTCCTGGTGTAGTGGTTATCAAGTCTGCTTTACACGCACAGGATCCCCGGTTCGAGCCCAGGCGTGACCTTGTTTTTTTTAATTTGCTTTACTAATTTTTTACAGGAGTCACCAATTTAATAGTAACTTCTACTTTTGTAATATGACATTCACAGTTAAAACCCTTAATGAAATTGAAAACAGTATTGTGAAATATGTGAGGAATTGGTTAGGATTTAATAATTCATCGAACCGTGACATAATCTCTATTCCAAAAAGTAAAGGTGGGCTAGGAATAAGTAACCCCTTAACAACGTATACTACAGCCAAAAAAGTAAATTTTCTAGTAGAAATGCTAAACTCCGATGACCCACAGACTAGATTTAGTGCACGATCATCCATATGGATATGGATAAACGTAAAGCAGAAAAGGCGATTGACGAACAATGCTTTGGCAATTATATATCAGATGTAATGGGGAGAATAATTAAGCACTGGAAAGTAATTTGGCCTGCATCAATCTGGATACACTTAAATCAATTGATAATTCGTGAAAACCTTAAACTTAAAATCCATAATGATGATTTTGTAATTTTAGAGAACAATACGATGTCTTTGATTGGTAAAAAAATTAATAAGTAAACATATTAAAATGAAACATAATATAAGTCTAATTAACCGCTATAAAAAACTTAAAATCACAACGTAGAATATTTAAGGTTGATTGTGATGATGTCACATTGGAT
>NW_022742514.1:0-1498 GCF_011630105.1 Anneissia japonica | reverse complement strand
CAACGCAACGACAACGGGTAAAACGCGTTGGGATTTTTGCAATACAACTGGCCGGTACTGTATATGATGAACTAAAGGTGGAAAAATGTAGAATACATTGCTTGTCTGTGAAGTGTCTGTGATGAAAGACATGGTGATATCGATTGATTTTGTTCCCACTATTCCAAAAAGAAACTGGTGGCCATCACAAATTAAAAAGTCCAGATTAACAACAGACAAACATGTCTCATCTCTTGGATGCTTGCTAATAACTAAATCTGACAAATCAGAAAAGTTTCAGTTTGTGCCTGCCCACAAGATGACACCATTTCTGCGTGTTTCATTTTCTGAAGTTGAGACATTCCTGATCAGAAAGCAGAGTGACCAAGTAAAGCAAGGATACAAGCTCGCCAAAAATATGATCGACCTGGTTCCTCCGCTACGTTTTTGAACCACAGACGGCAGCTTAATATTCATCCGCGTTACCAGATCTCTAAAATTAGTTGAACTTATGTTGTAAATATAAACAATTATTACAAATAAGGAAAAAGAAATGACGTAATTTTTAAGTTTTAGCTCGAACTACGACTAAAGTTTGTTTTAAGAATACCGGGGTAAGTTTCTCATGGCAATTTTTGATGTTGTACTTCAACGTAAAGCTAAGGTTAGGGAATACCCATGGATACGCAATTTAGAACTGCAAAGTGTGGGTTATTCTTCTACCTATTCCTTTACCTTAATACATTTGAACCAAAAGTAATAAGATAAAGCAATCATCCTCCATAATATGTCCATTATTATTAAAATTATCAGTAGACTTACTATATGCTATCAGTCTTTTATAGTATCTGTCTTTATATATTTTCAAATTGCTTGCAATACAAACTAAGGTATTTGTATGAGTTATGTTCATAAATGTGGCTACTGTAAATCTCATTGTCTTATTTGTTTGTTTTTTTTTTAAACAAGTATTAAGAAGCAGAATAAAAGAATGCCATTACAGTATATGTTTGGTTTTGTTCTGTTATTTTTTTGTAGAGCGTCATGTTGGTACAATCGGCCAGAATGTTAAGAAGCAGTGGTGTTCAGCTTCAGGATGAATAGTAAAATTGAGAGAGTGGATAGCAGCATAAGAATACAGTGTGCTGGTAAGTGGAGAAATATAAAATTTTTTCATCCAATTATGATGTAGGCTACTAAAGTGTTAACTTATAGCCATACTGTAGTTAATAATCTCAATTTTGTTTTCATAAATGTTATTTATTATAAAATCATTGTTTAAAATATTCTTTTCTTTTTCCATTCTCTTCACCATATAATGTAGGGCAATAAAATAATGCTTTTTAAAATCATCTACCAATCTTCAATTAAAAATATATGGTTCTTATCTTCTCAATTTTACAGTTTTTCTTAGTTTGTCTAGTTTATTATTAAAACACCATGACTGGCAGCACAAACCTAGTTGCATCAAATTTGACATATGTACAAAATTACAATAGAAAACACGTACGCAACAATG
>NW_022742513.1:0-1086 GCF_011630105.1 Anneissia japonica | reverse complement strand
GTATTTGAAGTACTTTAGAAAAAAGTTCACAGTATAGTTCACATGTTAGTGGTTTATTGGTACCCGCACAAAGAAAATATGCCACACATAAAATACTCACACCATCACATTCAAGGTGTGCCGCCATTGTTAATGAATCTGCGTTGTACTGTTGTTGTACTTTTTGCCTTAAATTGGCCAATTTCATTTAAGTATTTTATTTTCACCTTTTACATACTCATTAAGTAATATGTTGTCAATATTTACTAAGGGTTATTGTTCAATTTAAAGTAAATTTAAAGGCACACAAGGATCTAAAACATACGGTTGTAGATTTCTCTGCCAGCCGGTAAGAAGCAGGAACATACCATTATTGAGCAGGTCTGGGATATCCGGATTCAGGCTGGCTAGGAAAAGTGCGTCGTAAAATATGAATGACCATTAGTCTAAATTGTACATTTGTTAAACTAATACAGTAATACTGATAATAATAATATTTAAGACTCAAACAATGCATAAAAACCAAAGGTAGGCCTATTAATTACCCCTCATAAAATGAGCGAGTCTAAACGATAACAAAGGCTTCTGAAGGTCACTTCGCTTCAGTGAATATGAGCCGATTAAATTTTATTGTTTCGTTGCAAAAATGTGGCCTAAGAATTCATATGTTAATGTTTAATTCTTTCTCTGTCAATATTGTAGATCGTGATGTATCAGAATGGTATAAATCAGAGTGATCAAATAATTTATTGCAAAAACCTTCATTAATTAAATTATTCAAGACTTCAAGTTTCTCCTAAATTACAAAAATATTTGTTGGACAAAACAAATTTTTTTTGGGGCAAGCCTGAAATTTAAATTAAGATCTAATACACTACCACCTGATTGTAAAACGTGTAAATGGTCAAATGATGTTTCAGGGATTTGCACCCTATGTGAAAGTGGAGAAATTGAAGATGTCAAGCATTTTTTACTAAATTGTCCCGCTTATATATCATTAGAAAACAACATTTAACAAATCTTGAAACTGACCTTATCTACTCTGTAACGATTATGATACATGGACACTTTTTTCAACAACAAATGACGATATTAAACTTCAATACG
>NW_022742512.1:0-1166 GCF_011630105.1 Anneissia japonica | reverse complement strand
TTGTTAGAATAAATCAGAACTAATTCAGAAGTTAATTCATTCCTCCATCTTGTTGTTTTTTTTTTCAGAATTTTATATCTATAAAAAATGATCAAAAAAAGTTACCTAGAAAAAGTAGGGAAAAAATTATAGCACACAGACACAATATTAAACAGAGCATTAACTTTGACAAGATACCAGAAGAACCCCCACACACACAAAAACAAGACCACCAGCACACAGACTGTCTCTTATACACATCTAGATGTGTGTGTCTAGGTAGTTTGGTACTAAATGCAGTTTAAAGAAGCATACATACAATTTGCAAATAACGAAAGACAGAACATGTTCACACAGTATGATTTAAAAAGGAGACATTACACTTTGTCAGAACAATTAATAATCTTTCTTGACAAGGAATTCCCTCTTATACAAAGTAGATCTGCAACTGACGCTTAATATCAAGCTCATCATTTAGCGTAAAATGACTTCCACTATCAAATGCCATGCTAGCATCTGAAAAACATGTACACTATAGTACTATATATAGGCTGCAACTTCGCATATAATAATCAAAAATATGTTGAAAGACTTAAAGACATACGTATCTGTGGAGTTACCTGAATCTAGATGTGTATAAGAGACAGGTCTTGGCCCTATACTACCATGACCAGACCATCAAACCTTTTGTCTCTTTTTAGATGTGTATAAGAGACAGGTTCTTGGTTATTTGAAGCAGAGATGTCAAGTTTGTCAAGTAGCTGCTAGCATCTGAAAGTAGCATGCTAGCATCTGAAAAACATGTACACTATAGTACTATATATAGGCTGCAACTTCGCATATAATAATCAAAAATACGTTGAAAGTCTTAAAGACATACATATCTGTGGAGTTACCTGATGAAGCATCCATTGAAAATGCAGTAGTTGGTTATTTAAAGCATCCATTGATTAATGCAATTGTTGGTTATTTGAAGCATCCATTGAAAATGCAGTTCTTGTTTATTTGAAGCAGAGATGTCAAGGTTGTCAAGTAGCTGAGAGTGAGAACAATCAATTGGGGGAGCAAACCGTGGAGTGGTGCTGTGGTGGTTGTGGCCCTCCCACAATAGAAAAAATTTTTATTTTTGGGTTTTAAATTGTGCAATTTGTTGCATACCCATAAATGATAATACAATTTTACTTGTA
>NW_022742511.1:0-1029 GCF_011630105.1 Anneissia japonica | reverse complement strand
TTGAACCAAATTCTACATTATGTTGGCCTACTGTACATGCCTCAACTCACTGTTGTTTGAATTGGAAATTCAAACTATTTAAATGTTCAACTCTTTAAAATCCTTATACAGTGTATACAGTTATGCAAATGTACAGTATATCTTAAATGACATGATGTTGACTAAATTTTCCTGAAGCAATCTGGTATTATTGGTATGTTTTGCTATTTAACATATGCCAGTAGGCATTTGAATTAATGCTTAGAACATTTGAACCGAATTCTACATTACGTTGGCTACATGCATCAACTCACTGTTGTATTTGAATTCAGATTACAAACTATTTCAAAAGATTCAGAAATAACATTGTAAGCCTATGGTTTAATGTTATTAAAGAGCTTTGTGAATCGTTATAGTTGCTGTCACATGAATTACTCTGAATAGACATTATAGTACCTGTCAGGGAATAATGAATGTCTCCCTCTTATTAAACACTACTTAGCAGCCTTGGTTTATGTTGCAAGTCCTATAACAAAATTCATTATAGAAAAAATAGCATTATGGTGGTCTTTAACTGGAGGGGGTCCTGTACAGGTAATGTAAAACCTGGCATTAAAAAACTAATATAAGCTTTACTGTATTACAACAGTACGAAAGAAGCTCTATTGTTGATTATCATAGATGGAAAATAACTACTGTATTGTAGTAAAATATGTGGCCTATATCGTGGATACGCATCACAACACAATTTTAATTAATTACAATAAGATACAAGGATTGTGTAGCATTCGAGGTCAGTACAGAATTATACCACTGTGCAACAAATTAGTCCTACTCATAATTATCGCCATAGTCAAAATGAAGCTCCAACGCATTCCGCATGATGTTTTTTTTCAAAAACTTTTAATAACACTTGGTCCACGGCATGAACACCATGGGCCTACAGTATTTCACAAAATTAGTACAGTAAGCTAATGATTTTCAGGGCACTGCTGCAAACGCCCTTACTGGCATTCATTTCTACAATTTCAGGCATTTTCTTGACATAAA
>NW_022742510.1:0-1758 GCF_011630105.1 Anneissia japonica | reverse complement strand
GGCGTATAATAGGAGTGTACAATAGCAAATTAAGTCCTATTGTAAAGCTAGATAAAATAGATAAAAATGTTCACCCTGTTGCCCACCCACTTTAACAATGGTATATTCCAATTGGGTGGTTTATGTCCTGGGTGGTTTATGTCCTGGGTGGTTTATGTCCGTATACCGCACGATATAGCATATATAAGGTTGGATGACATGCAGTTATAAGTGCCTTTTATGTTGAAATGATTATTGTTAGGTCCTTTGACAATGTTACTGGATTTGATATGTGGACAAAGTTTGCATGTCCTAGTATTGCAAGGGAATGTGCCATTGTCGTTGTTAGTGGGAAGTTTACTTTTAACTAAATGTTGTTTCAGATTAGGGGGCTGTTTAAGGCAATGGCAGGTTTGTCCTTAAAAATATCATTGAGGGCTTCATCATGTAGGACAGGTTGTAGATCATCTAGATGTGCTTGAGGGGTTTGTTGAGTGATGGGTGATACGTAGTTATTAACGGTGTGCGGTTAGAGGATGTCTTTTCGTTGTATTGAAGTAGGTCTTGGCGTGGTATACGCTTAGCTTTCTCTATCTGTTTGACAACTATTTGTGTGTCATACTGAAGTTTCTTAAATGTGTTAGCTAGTTCTGTAAATGATTATCTCTGTCTGTAGTATCAGAACAAATGCGGTTTTAACGGAGGGATTGGCTATAAACAATAGACTGAGTAACATGTCTAGGGTGTGCGCTAGTTTCGTGTAAGTATTGTTGGGTGTCAGTAGGTTTCTTATATATGGATGTACTAAGATGGCCATTATTTAACTGTAGTGTCCAAAAAGTCAACTGAGTCCTTAGATATATCAACGGTAAACTTGATAGTTCTATGAAATGAGTTAAAATCAGTATAAAATTTGTTGAAAGAATCTTCTCCATGTGGCCATATAATAAAGATATCATAAATGAAATGAAGTTAGAGTGTAGGTTGGAGTGCGGGTGTCAAGGAAACGTTTCTCTAAGTTGGACATGAAGATGTTCGCGTATTGGGGTGCCATGCACATTCTCATCGCTGTACCATTGATTTGAAGGTAGTGTGATCCGTTAAAGATGAAATGGTTGTGTGTTAACACGAATTCTGCTAAACAACATATATTATGTGAAATATCACTTGGCAATGTGTGTTTAATAGCATCCAGCCCATCTTGGTGGGGTATATTCGTGTATAGCGATTTTACATCCATTGTTGCAAGTAAGGTGTTTTCAGGCAAATTATTGATATTGTTAAGTGACTAGGGAGTGATTGTATTACAAATAGGGCCCAACTGCAGAGTGCTCCTACTGTATTTGGAATTTGATAGGTTTATATGTATTCGCTTTTGAGTTTCATAATCTATAAAACTCATATAGGCTTGTAAACTGGTAGACGTAAGGCGGATTTTAATTTATTTTTGGGGCTGCAACAAAATTGCTGCCAGCCGGATGTGACCAGTAGGATTAATATATGCCTACCTCTCCCCTATATCGATTGACTCAAAACTCAGTTATTTCATGGCATTCTGAGATGCACTCATTTTGGTGGGGTTTTTTTTGCATATTAATTTGTGTCAAATTTCTTTCATTTCCAGAACAATGTGCTATTTCTACTGCTTGCGGGTTATATTTATAAGCAAAATGGCCCTTTTTTCAAGGTAACATTTTATAACTTATAATGTGAGGAAATACAGTGTGGGAAACCATATTAGTACAATGACCACGATTAAATGGACAGCAATTTTATTAT
>NW_022742509.1:0-521 GCF_011630105.1 Anneissia japonica | reverse complement strand
GCGTAGATGACGTCACGCATGACTGAGCGCGTTGAAAAGCTTACCATGACTATTCAAGACCAAGCTAAATGTTCGCTGACAGCGATTGTGCGTAAACTCGTGGTATTTTTTTAGATATCGTGCGAACAGAAAAGGGGGAGAAAGAAAGAAGAATAAGAAAGTTGAAGATGATTCCGTACAATAACAATAGGTGATCCGCTAACGTTAGCGGATCACCAAAAAGATGATCCCTGACAATAAAAAGAGGTGATCCGCTAACGTTAGCGGATCACCAACAAGAGGTGATCCGCTAACGTTAGCGGATCACCAATAAAAAAAAGATGAAGATGATGATGATGATCCTGACAATAACAATAGGTGATCCGCTAACGTTAGCGGATCACCAATGATGATGATCCTGACAATAACAATAGGTGATCCGCTAACGTTAGCGGATCACCAAAAAAGAAGATGAAGACTAGATTTGAACTCGTCACTGAGGACGAGTTAGGTGATCCGCCGTACTTTGACCCTTACAAAGC
>NW_022742508.1:0-858 GCF_011630105.1 Anneissia japonica | reverse complement strand
CACCCTTTGCTTAACAATGGGCTCAGAGCTTCAAAAGAGCTTTCTTTGTTTTTGTAGGTAGCTTTAATCATTAGAGTAAGAATGCTTTGATCTTTTGTTTAAATCACTGCTATGTCACCTACTAGAGGTAATGTTTTGATTGGTTAAACACTTTTGGTACTAGTGCATATAAGCTTGCTAATATGGATAATTTTTTAATTCCTGATGATGACATAATTAATGTCGAAATATTGAATCCCAACACGATGGCGTGTATTTCAATACTTGGAGTATGTATTATACTTTCGTACTGTACTTTGTTAAGTATTTTCTACGTACATATAAATCAACTTCCTCGTGTACACAGAGCTTCCTTAAATAAAAGTTGACACTGTATAATACAGTACATGTAATAATTTTGATATTTAATGATACAATTCAATACAATAACAGATGACAGTAAGAAATATAATTTACAGTGAAGAGTAACATAAATATTAAAATACCATACACCTTGTTCTTAGTACAGTACATCATATTTACATTTTGTTTTTTCCTGTTTCAGATTCCTTGCAACATTATGCATCTCTGAACTACAACTTTCGGGTTGGAAAATCTACAATTAGTGCAATTGTTGTTGAGGTCGCTGAAGCAATATGGCTTAGGCTTCAGCCACTTTATATGGCATTACCAAGTAAAAAGGAATGGGCCGACATTTCATCTACATTCAAGGAAAGATGGAATTTTCCAAATTGTGTGGGTGCAATTGATGGAAAACATGTGGTGATTAAAGCACCAGACAACTCGGGTTCCATTTTTTACAACTATAAGGGAACCTATTCAGTTGTACTTATGGCAGTGGTTGACCCAAACTACAAT
>NW_022742507.1:0-558 GCF_011630105.1 Anneissia japonica | reverse complement strand
TCTGTGAAACAGAACATATGATATCAATGTTTTGGAAAAGGGGTATTATAAGATAGTTAAATTATGTTTTCAAAAGAAATATGCATGTTTGTATTTTAATACACTACAAATCCTATTCCCATATAACGGACGAACAGGATTTTGACATACATTTGGGTCAATGACTTTCCATTGTGGATGCACCAAAAATAAAATGCATGATTACCAAATTTTTTTTAAAATTTCTTACTGTATATATTCACTAATTTGATAAACATTTAAAAGTAACAGATATATTTCTTTTTTAGGAATATTGGGCCATTTTTAAATTCCTAAATTTTTTGACATACAATGTTACGTCCGTTACATACAATGTTACGTCTGTTACAAAAAACCATCAAATTGCATATTTTTTTAATAAAAAGGGTTTTATTTTTCTTTCTAGTGTTTTATCTTATTAGTTTCCAATATGCTTCTTATAGAAATAATGAATCCATCCTTATAATACAATTTTAAAAAAATATCCTCCATCTAATTTTAGACATTTTTGTCATGTAACATTTTTGTATGGTGAAATAT
>NW_022742506.1:0-951 GCF_011630105.1 Anneissia japonica | reverse complement strand
AAGTTATTTTTAATTGAAACATATACTCAAATTAATACAACAATTTCTAAGTCCAGTGGAAAGGGGAAACATTTAAAGTTATTTTTAATTGAAACATTTACGCAAATTTATATAATTTATAAGTCTAGTGGAAAGGGAAAATATTCAAAGTTATTTTCAATTGAAACATTTACGCAAATTAATACAACAATTTGTAAGTCCAGTGAAAAGGGAGAATATTTAAAGTTATTTTTAATTGAAATATTTACGCAAATTTATACAACATTTTATAAGTCTAGTGAAAGGAAAAATATTTAAAGTTATTTTTAATTGATGTCATATTTATATAGATTAAGGATTTTGAATATTTAAGCATGGAGGATATTTTTAAAGTATATCGACTAACGTTAGGTTTTAAAATAATGAATGGCCAATGTCCATTGTCGTTTAATAATCTTGTGAGATCAAGTGAAAGGTGTGAAGGGCGATTAATACATTGGAAAGCCAAGACTAATACATTTTTAAATTCATCTTATGTTATTTTTCCTAGATTATGGGAACAACTTCCTAATGAAATTAAACAATGTACATCCATTTCGGACTTTAAAGCCCAGCTCACAAAACACTTGATCTCAAAATATTAATAATAATAACTATTAATTATCTCTGTTTTACATTTTGTTATAGTTAAATCAATTTATTTTGAATTTACTTCTTTTTTTTTTGTTTGTATATATTTATATTGTATTGTCATTGTATTTGTTTTTGATGATGGAGTAAGAGCAGTTTACTGTTTGGGCTTATGCCTATTACTTACTCCTGGCAAGAATATTGTATGTATACTTTTTACTTTGCCGAATAAATATTATTATTATTATTATTATTATTAATTGAAATATTTACGCAAATTTATACAACATTTTATAAGTGTAGTGGAAGGGAAAATATTTAGAGTTATTTTTAATTGAGACA
>NW_022742505.1:0-2200 GCF_011630105.1 Anneissia japonica | reverse complement strand
CCGATATACACTGAAAATATGCTAAAATCAGGCCTATTTTTAATCAGTTATAGCTCCTAAGGATGAAAGGTGACCCCCAATATTTATTACATATTCTGAAAGCACATAAGTTGTAAATATGATTTTATAGATCAAAATGGCTGATCGGACAATGTGACGTCATCATATTGGCATCTGAATTCAAAGAAAGTGAATTATAGCTATGACGTCATTTTTGAAAATACGCATTTGAGCGTATGTCGCTTATCCTTGGTCAATCGTCTTCCAACTTTGAGTATGTTATAGCTGAAACAATTCTCTTTCATATATTTGACTTCTTTTTACAATTTGATGACGTCATCATTGTCAAAAAATTGTTTTTTCTGACCCCTACATCTTTCTTTCCTCAAAACGTTGATGGGCCCATATCATCTTAACCATTTGTCATTTCTGAATCATATTAAGTGAGCATAATCTTCAGGTCAAGGTTGAATGTTAGGTACCTTAATTTTCCGTTCTCGCGACTTAACGGGTGCGTACGCGTGCGTCAACATTTACATATGCATAAAACCATGAATATATTAAATCAGTTATAGCTCCATAGGATGAAAGGTGACCCCCAATTTTTATTACATATTCTGAAAGCACATGAGTTGTAGATACGATTTTATAGATCATATTGGCTGATCGGACATTGTGACGTCATCATATTGCCATTTGAATTAAAAAAAAATTGAATTTTTATTTATGACGTTATTACTTTTTATACTCGTTTGAACGTACTCGCTTATCTTGATTGATTGTGTCCTACCTGTGAGTATGTTATGGCTAAATCAATTCTCTATCGGACGTGTCCTTTTATTTTTTATTTTGATGACGTCATCATGTTCAAAAAGAATGCTTTTTTGGAGCCTTCTCATCTTTTTTTCTTAAAAGATGTAAACACATTGAAAAAAGAGGGCGGCAGTCTGAATTTCGACACTATCAGACCGATAGTTCGTATACTGTAAAGGCAAAATTCGTGTGGCATTACCAACCAACAGGGGGTTTTAAATTAAACTTGACAAGGTTCGTCAGGCACGTCGTATAAGGTATTCGTACTTGTGCGTTAACATTTTAAAATTGTTAATATCACTTTTCAGATAATTTAAAGCACGTTTCAGGTCATTTTGAATATTCCAAAACTTTCCAAAATTTACGCGCCGTACGCTCATATCCACGCCCACAGCACGTCCTGAAGCTGGAACTTACGTTTCAGTTACATGTGTTGGGATTGTGACACTGTATTAATACTACCGTGCGCAAGGACGTTAAGACGTATTTGTACACATTCTTAAGTCTTTAAAATGCTCAAAATTACTCTTTTCCTTTAAAATTCCTTTTAAAATGCTCAAAATTACTCTAAAATGTTTTAGCATATAATATTTTTCAATCAGAACCGTGCGTGCTTCGTGAGGGTCAAAGTACGGCAGATCACCTAACTCGTCCTCAGTGACGAGTTCAAATCTAATCTTCATCTTCTTTTTGGTGATCCGCTAACGTTAGCGGATCACCTCTTGTTATTGTCAGGGATCAACATCTTTTTATTCTTCTTTCTTTCTCCCCTTTTCTGTTCGCACGATAACTCAAAATTGCCACGAGTTACGCACACGTTCGCTACATCGATCATTTTGCCTTCGCCTGGAATAGTCATGGTAAGGTTTTCAACGCGCTCAGTCATGCGTGACGTCATCTACGTGCAATTTTGCGTTTTTACATTATCGATCATATCAGCCTAACCAATTGCCATTTCGAAATCGTATTAAGTGAGTCATGGTAAGCTCTGTCTCTTATACACATCTAGATGTGTATAAAAGACAGTTATAATGCGCGCGCACGCGTGCGTCAAAATTTCAAAATGCTCAAAATCACTTTTTAACCAAATTAGAGCACGTTTCAGGCCATTTTGAGCATTTCAAAATTTTTCATAATTTTCCACTACGCGCGCGCACTTTTATTTGTGCAGTATGTATGGAAGTTAGAAATTAGGTTTTTTTTACATATTTTGGGTTCCTGACATTGTTTTCACAAATTTGCATTCTTTTCGGTCATCTTTTGGCCAATAACAATGCCGTACGTGCGCATCAAACATACGTATCTTTGCGCGTATTTGTGCAGCTATACAGTGAAATTATGATAAAATCAGACCTATATTTAATCAGTTATAGCTCCTTAGGTTGAA
>NW_022742504.1:0-804 GCF_011630105.1 Anneissia japonica | reverse complement strand
TGAAAACACCGGTTCTCGTCCGATCACCGAATTTAAGCAACGTCGAGCACGGTTAGTACTTGGATAGGTGACCGCCTGGGAATACCGGGTGCTGTAGACTTTTTACATTTTTCCCCCAAATTCTAAAGTAGGGGTGCGTGAGAGTCCACACGACATCGGGCCCACATAGTTGGGGCTGAGGTGGAAACATTTTGAGAATATGGACCTCTAAGTGCCCGGAAATTGCACTCACATACCTTAAAAATCATACAGGTACTATATGTTCATATCAACAATACGCAATTAATTCGTTAGTGTTAGGCCGGTTCAAGGGTCGTTTGAACAAAACGACAGTCTTCTTCTGTCTAAAGCATCCTAGTTAGTGCCATAGTTAAATGGTTGGTTTATTGTTCAACACCGGTGTTTGTAAAACATGTACTCGCGCAGCAGAGTGGTCAGGGGAGTCAAAGAAAATCCCCGCTAGACAAGCGCGCGTTGATATGAAACGTCATCAATCATAGCTTCAGGATTGGATAATTATGCTATATGCCGAGATTAACTATGAGTGGAAATACCACTCACATGTCTATGGCCATACTACGTTGAAAACACCGGTTCTCGTCCGATCACCGAATTTAAGCAACGTCGGGCCCGGTTAGTACTCTGATGGGTGACCGCCTGGGAATACCGGGTGCTGTAGACTTTTTACATTTATTCCTCCAAATTTTAAAGTAGGGGTGCTTGAGAGTCCACACGAACACGGGCCCACAAAGTTGGGGCTGAGGTGCAAACATTTTGAGAATATGGACCTCTAATTGCCCGGAA
>NW_022742503.1:0-504 GCF_011630105.1 Anneissia japonica | reverse complement strand
GGCTGGTGTCACATGAATGTTGTCACCAATAGGTTCTGCCGTCCTGAGACAGAATCTATCATGGGAAATTTGGTCATTTTGGTTCTTAGGCTAAAATCTCTAATTAATCAAGCAACCATATGTGTCAAATTATTAGGGATTTTTCCCCAACCCCACCTAGGAAATTTATTTCAGCAACATTTATTTCTTTCATCTTTCTTTGATATATGTATATATACAGTAGCAAATAATTAAATTGAGCAATAATAATAATATCAGAATAACTGTATAACTGTATTAACATATAAAATGGAAGAATCTAAATTGGACAGTAATTGTTGGCATCAGTTCTATTGCCCTTTTTTAAAAACAGGTGTTATTTTACCTATCTTCATGCTATATGGAAAAATACCAATAGAAAGCGATAAATTAAAAATGCGAGTTAGTGGAAAAAGAATTAAATCAATAGATTTTTTGACGTTACCAGAGATGTCATCAATGCCCGGGGCCTTGTTATTTTTAAAA
>NW_022742502.1:0-633 GCF_011630105.1 Anneissia japonica | reverse complement strand
TTTGTGGAACCTTTTGTTTCCCCTCCCCAGATCACTGGAAGAGTGCTGGGCAAGAGCGATGATCCGGAGGATGGAGTGCAACTTCGCTCAGTGCTCTCATGTGATAAAATTAAAAAAAAAACAAAAACGAATGATTGTTTAGGCGAGGATAAGGCCATAAGGGGGTAGTACATTAAGCAGGATAGGTAAGTTAGCTGCGACTCGCTGCCCATTGCCCCTCCTACTTTATTTCGTTAGGTTAATTAGGTGGAAAATATTGTTACGTTTGAGGGGGGGGTATGCATTCAAAGGGTAATTAGGATGTTTAATTAGGTATGCCATGCTGTTCGAGTTTACCAGGATCTCGATGTAATAAGTAGTAATTCAGTGGTGATAAGTTGTCTAGTAAATGTTCATTTCTTCAAGGGGGAAATGATAAATGTCACGTAATTAGATAGGGACACGGGATAGGGTAAGTGTGTCTGCGTAAACCCCTTTTGGTATTCTCTGAAGACTGGCCGTGACGTCACAGGACAGTGCAGCGGATGGCTCCGCCCCGTGATCACGATTGGCGGAAGGCGATGGCGGTGGGCCAATAAACGGCTCGATTGGGAGTGACGAGGACGAAGGATAAAAAGGTTCTGTTCGGGGTCG
>NW_022742501.1:0-503 GCF_011630105.1 Anneissia japonica | reverse complement strand
CTTCCCAGCAGCACCTGTCCCTCCTGTACGTTGGGGTTGTCCGACGATGGGTAGAGCTTTCCGCGTACGTCGTTCGCTCCGCTGCCGAAGTTGGCGCTCAGATAACGGGGGTCGACAGCGTACGCTCGAATTGATCCATCGATTATGGGTTGCTTGATGCTGGACATGACGGACGAATTTTTTTTTTGTTGGATGTTGAGCAGCAAAAAACATTAATAACATTTGTTTTTATTTTTTTCGTTTCAGATCCATTGCTTTCAACGTTCCCGGTGCGAAGTGTGCAAAGCGGATCGGAGGCGGCGTCAAGGGTGACGTTCCAAGAAACTTACAGAATTCTCAAGAAGAATCTCCTAGCGAACGGAAACGCGCAGCGTCGCGTTCGTCCCGACGTCGGAAGAAATTCTGCTGCAAAAGTTCCTTAGAAAATTTACGAAAAAAAAAAGAAAAACAAGAATTAAAGGAGGAAAACAAGAAATACGCATGTGTGCGCGTGTTTTTTTTTT
>NW_022742500.1:0-1231 GCF_011630105.1 Anneissia japonica | reverse complement strand
GATCAGAAATCGCAGGCCTAGCATGTCGACAACCAATTGGAATGTGACGTAAATCTATTTCCGGTCGCCTCGAAAGCAGTGTAATGAACGCAGTTTGGCCATTTTTTTTATTTAACACAATCTCGCTCACGACCCAGCATCTCCAGCGCTCGCGATCGATGGAGACATGTGAACGTGGCTTTAACTCTCTACCATATGTGGTTGCGAAGATATAAGGGCCCTATTACTATGAATTTTGACCATGACCTTTGACATTTTGCCACATTTTAAAAATGTGTTACCAAGCCAAAATGATTCTAGGGCCAACCTGAACCAATTTATGAAGTCAATATTCTCTTTACCTCAAATGCATACAAAACATGGTCTGGCTACTAGGGTATGAATTATTTTTACAGCCCCTCTACTAGCACGTAGGCAACCCCCTAATTTAAAGTCCACTTTAACCTCATCTAAACTCCCCTCCACTAAACCGATACATGGCAAAACACAATGTAACAGCTCTAGATGTCAATTATGCAACATCATCAATACTGACAGCTCATTTACTCCACCAGGAACACAAATAACAATCTGGCCACCAGTACTGAATTGTAACTCGCCCAATATTATATACTGTACCTCATATACTGCAACAAATGCAATGAGGGAAACTATGTTGGCGAAACTGGTCTAACTTTCAGATCTAGAAATGAACAACCACAAATCATCTATAAGACACAAACTCAACTACCCAGTAAGTGTACATTTTAATTCACCTAATCACACCATCAATTACTTTAGGGTTATAATAATAGGTTGCAATTTTAAATCAACACAAGAACGACGTAACGCAGAAATGAAATGGATAATCCTGTTAAAAACTCACATTAAGGGTCTAAATAAGGACTTACAGTAGGCTCTCATTAAGGGTTTAAATGGTCTAAATAAGGACTTAGGCTCTACATGTGATTATGCCTTCATACGCAATATTTCTCTATGAATATAAATACAGTATCTATTAACAATATATGCTATATATTATTTCTACTTATGTACATTTTATTATATTCATTGATTTCTAAACTGTATTTAATTGTCATCATGATATCATGCGTTATATTATTTAAACTCATACATATACCTTATATTTCTGCTATTTATTTTTCTATTCCACAATTGTTTTAATTATATAGGACCTTATTAATCTTACCATGTTTTATTTCCTATTATTGTTTACTGTAGTTACATAAGT
>NW_022742499.1:0-760 GCF_011630105.1 Anneissia japonica | reverse complement strand
TCATATTATTTGTTATATTTTTATTATTCATTATTTTCACTTGACTCGCATAAATAATTTTGTTTCAAAGAACATTTATATGCAGTTGTACTTCGCAGCACTTCACTTGCAATTTGCAATTTCTAGTTCATTGTACATTGTTTGACATATTATACCATGGTTAAATGAATATCCCTTTGGATAATAAAGTATTTTTGAATTGAATTTAAATTTAAATAAATTGGCAAAATGTGAAGTACTTTGAAACAAAGTGCTGTATGAATACTGGACATTGAGGATGAAATTGGCGTGATCAGTATTTAATTTGCAGGATTACACTGAGAAGTAATTTAACTCATATTTGTGTAGAAAGTTGCTGGTAGAGAGGTAAGCCTAGGTGTGCATAAACATCATAAGGCCAAGGTTACTGCATAATAATAATAATAATAATAATAATAATATATATATATATATATATATATATTGCCAAAAGAACGATTGAACAGCAGACAGCTAATAATTTTCAAAAACAACACAACAGATCGTATCTTCATCATAGGCAAAGCCTGTATTTAATCAAATAAGTTATGGCCTTAACGGCCCCAATAAGACATGTTTCGGCAGTCCACTACCATCATCAGTTATCTATTGCACGCAGGCAATCATTGATATAGGGGAGTAAAAATTCAATGTATGCAAGCTAAAAATTTTTTATATGGAATGAACCGTGACAGTACTACAAAGCAAGATATAAATAAAGATAAGATAAGATCAGAGTGCA
>NW_022742498.1:0-1003 GCF_011630105.1 Anneissia japonica | reverse complement strand
TTCTCTTACTGAAAAAGTAGTTTGTAAAGGTATGTTTTGCATGACAAGTCCTTATATACACTAATTCTTATTCTTATTCTTATTCTTTTATTGCACAATAGAATAATCTGGATGGGAGGGCCTGGTCTCTAAAGTAAACTTAATTACTATAACAATTGTTTGAGAACCACTCCCATCCAGTATAAAAAAAACCAAAAAAACATCATTAAAATGTAAGATAAAATATAATAGACAACACATCACAACATCAAGCAAAAAGCAAGCAAGAAATAAAACAAGAGAAAATAAATAAATAACAGAATAATGCAAAAATAGTCATTAAAAGCAAAAAACAAGGTCATCACAATCACCATTTAAGTACAGTAATAACAATAATAATTATAATTATTCTACAAAACCTTTTTTTATTATTACCATCATTACAGCAAAATTCCCATTATTATTTTATTATTTTATTATTTATAATTATAATTATTATTATTATTATTATTATTATCACCATTTGTACCATTATAACTACAATTACCATCATCTTCATTATAACAATCATAACAAAAATAATAACCATCATCATTATCATATTATTAATATTATAATAGTTATCATTATTATCATTATTATTATCATCATTATAATTATTACGATTATTGTTGTTGTTATTGTTGTTATAGTAGTTCCAATTACAATAACCACCATAGCAACAAGATTATTACAGTTATGAGATCATTTTTATTCCGATGAGGGATGTTGTGTATACAAGTGTGATTTGAGTCTAGAAATAAATATGGGAAGGGAATCAAGGACGAGAGAATTCTTAAGATCATTAGGAAGGTCTTCCCAAAGACGAGGAAAAGCGTGAATTGCAGATTTGTGGAGAAAATCATGATTAGCTTTAAGGTGTTTGAAGGAGAGAATTTCACTGTGGCGAGGTAAAAAAATGCAGATTTGGATAGAGTTAGAAATACTTGTACAGTCGACATAACCCAAAAGAACCTTGCAAAAA
>NW_022742497.1:0-715 GCF_011630105.1 Anneissia japonica | reverse complement strand
GATATGCCACTGATTATTATTTTACACCTAAATATATTTTTTTACTCGAAATATCAATTCTCGACATCATTGCAGTAGATGAATCAGAAATGAATAAAATTCAACAGTTAACAAATAATTTTGCCATTATTTATTGAGCATTTGGAAATTTATGATGATGACATTATTAACAATTCTATAACCTTTAACCTTTCGTGACACATCAACACAGAGCCCTGAGAGGTAAGAACATATCCGATGTATGACATCTTCATCCGATAAAATTTACATTCCTTCCATTAAGATATCATTTCTATTTTAACAATCATATTTTATTTTCCATAAAAACCAATTTTAATAATTTAATTAAATTACTGGCTGATGATAAGATTTTTTCATACTATCTATTTTGGCCTTATAACACAAATACGGTATAGTCCTATGTGTGACTATTTCCTCGCATCAAGAGTCTTGTTACACTAATAGTATAATCTTAGCTCAAGATTTAGATTTTGCTGACAAATTTACAATTTCATTTAGCTTCTATTTCACAAATAATGGTATATTTAATAATACTTGAGGATTGTGGGTAGAGAAACAAATCATAAGTTCCAGCAAAATCTAATTTATATTGCAGTTTAGTTCCTTTTGTTCCCACCCACTTCCCACCAAAAAAAAAAAAAGAAAATGAACTACAGTACTGGAGTACACTAGGTCTACAGCGAGCGGTCGTGAC
>NW_022742496.1:0-645 GCF_011630105.1 Anneissia japonica | reverse complement strand
AAATAACGTAACAAATTCACACATAGGATAAACTTGAAATTACCTGTATAAACTTATTGAATAAGATAAAGCTGTTGCGGCGTTTTTTTTTTTTTTAAATAGGAAATATTCTTGTTTAGGGCTAGCAACCCCCCTCCCCTCTTGAATCCGCTACTGACTCACTTGATAGTCCTTTCCAGACTATCAACTTAATTATCACACTATATACATTTCAAATATTCCTTTAATTTATTTTTATGTGGTCAATATATTATATTTAGTAATTATGCCTAACAGAATTCATTGCGTTCTGGCTGACAATTCAATTCTGAAAAGCAGGTAGGTTTTATTGCTTCCAATTGGCTTCGAAAACACATTTAAGTTAATCAAAGTAATATTATACATAAATTAAAGCAAGGTAATTCAACAAAAGGACGCACATCTCGGGACATCAAAGGTTATAACTCTGGCATCGACATTCTAGGCGCACGTGCGTCCCTACACGCTGAACGTCACAAAAACCATACCAACCAGACCATAAACCGTCAGCGTACGTGACGATTTACCCACGCGCGTGTTAGTTGCCATGTTAGTCGCGCGTCGTACGGTGATTACAAAGGCCTAATGATATTTTGCACTAACATTAGACTGAAATATATTCTTCAT
>NW_022742495.1:0-740 GCF_011630105.1 Anneissia japonica | reverse complement strand
GTTGATGTAGAATTTAAATACATGTATTGGGGTAACCCAAACATGTTGTTATATTGCATTCCTTCATTCTTTTCTGCATTTATCAAAATGCTATAGCATTTGATGCATGGTTCCACCTCTTCACTCACTGCAGTCTCCGTCAACTGACAACCTTCTTTGTTTGTTTTTTGAAATTGTCTCTCAATGCCACCGTAGTCAGGTGGCACGGGTTGTGTATCACAGCAGTTGCATTTCCATTTCCCGTCCTTCTTTATTGTTTTGCTTGATTCTTTTTTTTTTTTTTGTTCTTTTTTTGGTAGGCCAAAACGATCCGTCGTTTACAGTCCCAACTTCCACCTTCGACGAACGTTCGTTCGTTGTTGTTGTTCTTGTTTGGTTTTTTTAAGGCGCCATCTTACTGAATCTCTTCTCTTTAGCACACACTTGATGACGATCAACAAACTTTGCTGCAAAGATTCAAGGGTGTATTTGGTTGCAGTCTGTTTAAGAAAAAAAAAACAATAACAGAAAATTAACATTCTTCTATTTTTAGCATCATCCAAGTTTCTTTTCTCGACCGATTAATAAATGCAACATTAGTGTTTCTAGCAAAAACACCGTAGACTTGTCTGGTTGCGATATCGTAGCCACGCATATTTTTCTCCAATTCACGTTGCGTGGGTGGAAAACTTATCACTTTTGCTTTTGGATGAGGACCGGGTCTTTAACATCTGCTGTCTTTATCAATATGTTTTATTCCA
>NW_022742494.1:0-588 GCF_011630105.1 Anneissia japonica | reverse complement strand
AAATAAATTAACAGCAAAACCAACAATCAATCTGATAAGCTTTTAAAAATAAATTATTAACCTTTAATATATATTTTTTAAACTGTTATATGCCCATAGTCATGATATGTCTATATATGGCAATGGTGTGATGTCATCATGACCATATTTACGCATGTCACATGTGTTTGTCAAATAAAATCTGATAGTCTGGACAGGGCCTTAGAAAATATGGCCTCCTTTAAGTCTCTTTCACACACTGTAAAACCAGGAAATTTCGGGTGCATTAAACTTTCGCGAATGGTCCAGATTCGCAAAAGTTTTATGGCGCGAATAATTTTCATGTCACATTTTCTATGTTTCAAAAAAGATCGGTAGAGTACTAATTGATCATCGTGAATGTCTAATCAGTTTCAGACATTGAGATTTTGGTCATTATAAATCACTAAATTACAAGAAAAAATAAATTTCCAACTTTTTTTTAAAGACGAATGAACAATAAACAGTAAAAATTGTCGGTATTTCAAGGCCTAAACTCACCGAAGACGATGCAATGCTGATCTAGGGCCTAGACCTAAATGGGGAATCCCCACAAATTGCAACATGTTC
>NW_022742493.1:486-795 GCF_011630105.1 Anneissia japonica | reverse complement strand
AAAATAAATATACAATTTTATTGGTGAATGTAAATTAGGATGGTTAAATATTTCAAATTTATATAGATATGTATATCTTCAGAGATTTCAAGGCAGTGGAGGGCATAATTAAAATTTTTTTAAACTAATTTTTTACTGCAATTTCCTTTTTTTTGTGGTGGTGGGTGCGCTAATTGCTGAAAAATAAAATTTTATTTTTATTTTAAAAATATCAATATTTGCAGTAGGCGGGTTTGATAAACAAGGTATAAAAAAGTCTCGCCCGAACATTTGGTTTTTAGAATCTATTAACTTACCGATTTTGACAAT
>NW_022742493.1:0-476 GCF_011630105.1 Anneissia japonica | reverse complement strand
GAAACCTCTTAGTACTTTTTGATCCAGTTCAGATGAAGTCAGGAAACAAAGTTGTTCAGGATAGATTTAAATGTTGTTAAAAAAGTTTCAAGGCTTGAAAATACTGTAAAATATATATAAATATTTTAAGTGAATTGCCATGTAAATAAAACAAACGATTATATAATAACTCCAAATTAAATCACATGAAGTAGTTGATGTATTTGAAATGTTTGTTCTGTGATAAGTTTAAATGAGGTGTTTTGTGCAAGTTTAAATAACGTAGTCTCTTAAGGTGACTCTCAGGCTGCACATCACAAATTCAGCACACTACTGTACAGGTACACAAACAGTTATTCAAGCTGTGTTAATTACTTAGTTAAATATATTAATGAAAGTAGGTTTATCAAATCCAATTAAAATAAAAGAAAATAAAAACAAAAAAATAACAAACATTATGCTTTAATTAAAAATGTCATTAGCATAAGACAACAATG
>NW_022742492.1:0-700 GCF_011630105.1 Anneissia japonica | reverse complement strand
GATAAGGCAATCAATTAATTGCCTCACCAAAAATGTAATTTATCTCATATATTGTAATATTTGTGTAAACAATATGTCGGAGAAACAAAAAAAAAACTCTCCGTATGAGAATGAGACAACATAGATCAGCTATCAGAACATCTAAGCTTGATCAACCAGTAGCCGAACATTTCAATTTAGCTGGTCATTCAATTTCAAATTTCAGAGTGATTGCAATTGACCATAATGCCAGTTGGAGCGACAACAATCGCAAAGATAAAGAGAATCACTGGGAACTTTTACTTAAAACAACCACACCTTGGACTCAATATTCGGAACGTTCTCCCACTACACTATATTAAACCAATGGCATTTCAATTTATTCCTTATAAATCATTTGGCTTATTTATTGAGGCTTGCCTCTAAAGTTTAGTTTTGGCCTTCCTGTTTACTTGTTTAGGCTGTTTATTCTAATCTCACCCAGCCTATTGTTTCCAATCATGCTTGCATGATATTCTCACTTTATACTATCTAGCTTTTTCTACCCTCACTCACTCGCCACTGAGGAAGGACTAGTGTTGTCCGAAAGCTCTGGTTCTATTTCTGGGTGTTTACTTACGTCTACTTTTTAGCTGTTGCTTATCATTTTTGTATCTCTACTGAGATCCAGCCATTGTTTCCCACAGCATTGTTGTTTTTCAGTATTTTGCCTTTTAATATA
>NW_022742491.1:0-1053 GCF_011630105.1 Anneissia japonica | reverse complement strand
TATATTAATCATAATGTTGTACATGGAGAGGTCAGCCTTTCACAGCCTCCATTCACACACATGTTTATTTTTATATTATTTAAGTAATTTTACCTATATTGTATGTTTACTTGTATCGGATTTGATGTATGTGGAAAAAATTAAATAAACAAACAAACAATAAACAATAATAATAATATTAATAATAATAATAATAATAATAGTTCAATGAGACTAATTAAAAATATTTTGCGTTCTGTTATGACAAATGCTCGTTTGGAAGGCCTCATGATGGTTGGAATACATCGCGATAGGAGAAGCAACCTCGACCTTGACATCGTGGTTGCCAGATTTCGTGCAAATTTCCAAAATGTGGAATTTCACTTTGAAGAAAGAGGATTTGAAAGTAAATTAGATGGTTACATTGCAAACTCTTTGTTTCTTATTTTATTCAAAATGTTTTAGTTTTGGAAGCAGATTTCAACATTAGAAAACAGCCTACAAGAAGTCATATTCTAGTAAGCAAGAATTTAGTCTAATGAAACTTGTTTATCATCTTGATACCGTCCGTCGAAAATTGACCCTACCGTCGTCCCCACCGATCGATCTAACGAGACGTTGTAATGTTGGTGTTTTATAGATTATTGAGAATGGTAATATCACCGAAAAAAATAGATAAAACGACAGTTGAATGTCCAACAAAGACAACTGAAGACAATAGGTCGCCATTAGAAGTTATTTAGTATAACTTTATTCGGAACGTCGGAAAATTAATCTCAAAATCGAGTTGCCGTGCCCAGCGTTGTCAGTGACGTCGTATGATTTGTGTGCGATTTTTACCAATTAACCCCTAAGTAAGAAATACTTGAGCCATGTAGTGCCTTGCAAATCAATCCAGAAGCCCGGTAGTTTGTTGATTGTTTATTGGTAGCGTCCCTTCACTGCAAAAAATAGTTTTTTTGGGAGTTGCGTCCCCAGGGCATCGTGAGGGCATGTTGAAGGCTGGTTACGATTTGGTGGCACATCGATTGAGTATTTTCATTCATCTGGCCACATAAGTCAGTGATGTATCTA
>NW_022742490.1:0-1249 GCF_011630105.1 Anneissia japonica | reverse complement strand
ATTTGGGTATGTGTGTATGTGTGCTTCCAGTCCTGTTTGATCGAAAAATAGAAAAATAGGCTGTAGTATTTCCACTCACAATTGTAATCGCAATACAAAAGTGGAATTAAAAAAAAAAAAAACCTCTTGATTGATTTAAAAAGTACTGTACACGCAAATAGACTAGATTAGACTGTTTTAAGTTTATTTTATTTTTGTTTTCATGGGTCGAATACAGCCCCCAGTGGCTCGGAAAGGATTTAGTTAGTAGTAGTTTAGAAGTAAATCTAAAACGTCGCTATCATGAAGTATGATGATCACCAACGTCATTCAAAAACGTGAATAATAATATAAAACGTCCTTGCCGATATTCCAATTACTCTATAGAAGTTAATGTTTTCAAAGCTATTTATGAGAACCTCCTGCATACGGAAACGTCAAGGATCATTAAATATTATGACACTATTAATCCATAATAAGTACCGGTACCAATTATATTATTCCTGCTATATAATTGCATAATTCTCAAGGTTGTTCAACCTTTCAGGTGTAGAATCGGGTAGGCCTACTGGCATTGTGCAACTCTTAATGCTAGGCCGATAGGATCTACTTTATTTAAAAAGAAAAACGCCTCATTGATTTATTTTGTCTAGTGGGCCTCAGATGGGCGTCCATTTTCGTTTATGTTTCGATTCATTTCCCACAGTTACCCCAACTTTACACTTCCGTTTCATGCGTTTTCTCTATACATACAGTGCAGCTCATCATTGTTTCTTAGCAGTAAATCTGAAGATATTTTTGATAATTTTTGTAAACAATATATTAAAAAGGCTTGGAAATTTAGCAATGACATTATTAATTCCATGTCTTGATTGATTCAGTTTCATTTACCTTAATTGCTTTTCCTTTTACATTTGATTCTTATCTGCATTGCTGTTTTATGCATTATTTACTGTAGTGTACATGTTTTTTTTTTTTTGTTTTTTTTTTTTTTCATACATTATTTGCTGATATAGGCCTTTCACCGCAAATAAGCGGGGAAGCACGTGTGGGAAGGGGAAATTTATTGTGTACTTGTGTGTAGTTTTTAAATTTTAGCTGTGTAATTTGTAATTGTTTTGAATATAGGGTTATGGTGCATTTTGTATTACATTATTTATGTTAGGGAGGGGAAGAACCTTAATTATTAGTTCTGTAAGTTTTCCTATGCTTGGTAATTTTTTTGTATTTGGTTTTATCATTTTTAGTCTAAGTATGTTTTTGTTTTCAT
>NW_022742489.1:0-772 GCF_011630105.1 Anneissia japonica | reverse complement strand
TGATTGATTAATAGTTGATTGATTATTAGATCTTTTTTATCTCCTGCCTCTATTAAACTGCCCTCATGAGGCTGATTGATTAATAGTTAATTGATTATTAGATCTTTTTTATCTCCTGCCTCTATTACACTGCCCTCATGAGGCTGATTGATTAATAATTGATTGATTAATCTTCTTTACTGCCTCTATTATACAGCTCTAGAAACACTCAGCTGATTGATTAATAGTTGATTGATTAATATATATTTTTTAGATCTACTGCCTCTATTATACTGCCCTCATTAGAGCTTTTGAGATTACGAGAACTTGTTTATTCATTGTAAACTGCTTGTTGTGTACCATTCTTAATTCACAATCAAAGGTGGCTATAAACCTATGGTTATTAATGCTATTCCAATGCAAAATGTTATGCTCTACTGTATCCTAAGTCTATCACAAAATAACAAATGCCTTTGTGGTCTAATGGTTAGGACATTTGCAGTGTATACAAAGGTACTAAGTTGAAGTCATGGTTGGGGTTGATTTGGATTTTTACATTCAGCCTCAGTCAGAATATCTTATGGTCTCCCTCCAATTTAAGACCCCTCCAAAAAGACCATCTTAAGTTACAGACCACTTTTTCTGTGGCCCCTTATTTACAAATGTCTATTACCTTTAATAATATTCTAATCATAGAGACCAAAGATGCTAAAGAACATGGACAAATATATATTGAATATTGTATATCAAAGCCCTTACTTTTTAGGTAGTATTTCAATATTTGCATTTATCC
>NW_022742488.1:0-644 GCF_011630105.1 Anneissia japonica | reverse complement strand
CGACCCACGGTCGTCGGACGACGCGATTCTATGTACAAGGCAACGACACGAAGCGCGCGCATCCCATCATTTAAAGAGGATATCCGTTCAGACTGCCACCCACAATCAGCAGACGGCTTCGCGTCGTCTAGGGCTATGCTCACTGTGAACGCAGTTGGATTCGTCGGTCGACGGTCGCTTGACCGTCGTACGACGCAGTGACAACGTTCCATTGAATTCAAAGTTGAATGGGAAAATCTGAAGGAGTATACAAACTTGCCCTTGTATCCTGCTTTGTTGAGCAGCCAAACAATAATCGAAGATATTGCGTATGGTGACAATAAGTTATTCTAAGAATTTGTTTTTATTATCACTAAATTTAATATCATTTGTGGTGTTTATACTTTACCAGATTCGCACGCGCAATAAAATGTTGCGCAAGATAAGTGTAAGTATGCATCCCTTGGATCGGCTTGCCGATTATGTAGCCAACATATTGATCAATCAGGTTTTTCTCGTCTGATGAACTGATACATGTGCACAGCTGATGTAGCTGATTAAAGTGATCTCGTATCTCTTGTGTGCCTCACCAACAATTTGAACTAAGTTTTTTGGATGTACTCATACATAAACAGGATGATAAATTGAAAACATCTGTTTTCAGA
>NW_022742487.1:0-993 GCF_011630105.1 Anneissia japonica | reverse complement strand
TCAACAATTTTAATAAAATCAGATGAACAACATTAAGTATCAGGATAAATGTCCTCTACTACAAATTTGTTCTACACTACAAATTTGTTATCAAATATGGTTTGCTCTAATAACAACTAGATGGCAGCACATCATAGCTCTTGGAAATTGTTATTTTTTGATATGGTAGATGTAACTCCATTGTTTATTGATTTCATAAATTCAACACAACTGTGTTACATTACATTGTATTACACTGATGTAATATGTTTTAATAAAGTAATATCATGTACAAGTTTGAATATTTAATATTTCTTCTCTTCCCATGAAAATTAATTTTGTTATGTAACACTTCAAGCAACACGCCCACCCCTATGTCACACACTAACATTTTCCACTATAGCCCCACCCACCTCTGCGTTACATAATACTTGAATGACCCCTTAGAAAATTTCGCGTTGAACTACTTCACACCTTGCTTGCGTGAGTCATAAATGTGGACTCGCTCGAGCCGAGTCCAAACCGGATTTCAGTGTTAATACACCTTTCCGGAGTGTCAATCAAACTTAGCAACTGACCAATCAGAACAGCGCTAAGAACACGCGCGCGGCTCACAAACACACGTGTTGTTCCACAAACGCACATGTTTGCGTATGTTTTAACACTATCGTCGTCTTGTGGGACCTTAGCTACAAATATCCAAGGGGCGGGGCTTAGCGGAAAGGTCCATTGTGTGGCAATAGTTTATTGTGTTTTTCTATAATACAGGTCTCCCTCCAAATATAGACCACTTTTGGGACAGGTTCCTATGGTCTTTAGCAGCTTTGGTCTCTAAGAATAATAATGATAAAAGACATTTAATATGGGACCACAAAAAAGTGGTCTTTAATTGGAGGTGGTCATTAATTGAAGGGGTATTAATTAGAGGGAGACCTGTGTATGTCAATAGATGACAGATATGCCATAATGGATGACAAAACAATTATGTAATACAATAACATCAACATATATCAT
>NW_022742486.1:0-2099 GCF_011630105.1 Anneissia japonica | reverse complement strand
ATGAACCCCCCCCCCCCCCATGGCCGCTCTATTTCGAATTCACCAACCCGCGCCACTGCAATTGTTAGATTTTATGTGCCACCAACTGTCTTGATTAGTTTAGAACAGCTGCTGAGTCCGGAATATGGCCCTCTTAAAATATTAAGAATCCGATTATTATATTTATTGCTACCATTGGCGTTCGGGAGAGTGGGTAAAGAAGTACTTCCCGATTAATTTTCTGAGAACTTTAGGGAATTCCCCTCATCGAAGGGCCCGGCAATTAATCTTGCACTAGGGCCATTTCACACCTAGCTACGCCCATGTTCAGCCATCTTTGACGACAGGCATAGTGTCTTTGCCTTCAAGCTCATTTCCCGCCATAGGAATCAAACTTTCTTTTTGGGATTTATCGATTCATGTAAAAAGTATACGTATACAATTAATATTGGGGCTCTGTGGTGGTCCGGCCATCTACGGTAATATTTCCACGAAATGTCCCCCACTTTTCAAAACAGATCCCTTGCACGCGCACCTCTTAATACCGTCAAATCCTGCCGCGCGCATCCTCCTCAGATACATATGGTATTAAATACTGTACTTTACTGTAATTGCTTGAACAATTAAACAAGTGTAGCAATCGTTACGCGAATGATAATAATAAGGTAATAATTAATTCTGCAATACAACAAATACGGTAGGCCTATACATAAGAAATCTGTAAAATGATATGTTGCTGCAGGAAACGTTACTGTGTAGTCAGGACAATCAGTATTTAGATTTTATAGATATTTCATTTGACGATGTTGCCTATGCTATTTCAAAGTCTAAGAACAACAAAAGCCCAGGAATTGATTGTGTAACAAATGAAATAATTAAACATGAAGGAGATCTAATGATACAATCACTTCAAAAACTATTCAATAAAATAATTGAAAACGAAAGTATTCCTACGGAATGGAATGAAGGAATAATTATTCCGATCTTCAAAAAAGGAGATCGACGCGACCTCAATAACTACCGAGGAATCACCCTTAATTCTTGTGTAGCGAAAATGTTTAATCGAATTTTAGCTATTAATATCTCCGAATATAATATAGAAGAATATAATATTCTGACCGAAGCCCAATGAGGCTTCAGAAAAGATAGGCGATGTGAAGACCACATTATTGTGTTAAAAAGCATTATTGCCACAAGGCGTGCAGAGGGTAAGAAAACATTCCTGGCTTTTGTTGATTTCAAAAAAGCCTTTTGATTCAGTATGGCGCCAAGGGCTTATAACAGCAGCCAAGCGCATTGGTATTAAGGGCAAACTAATAAAACTTATTGAAAATATGTATTCAAATGTTAAATTTAAAGTATTATTTAATGATACTGAATCAGAATTGTTTAATATTAACGAATGAGTAAAACAAGGATGCTCATTATCCCCAGTACTTTTCTCAATCTACATTAATGAACTTAATAAAGCTATTAAAGAAAGGAAACTTGGTGTTCATATTTATGATACACAGATAGGGGCTTTACTATGGGCCGATGATGTCGTTTTGATTGGGGATTGTGAGTTTTAACTTGAAAAACTCCTTAAGGTAACTGGCAATTTCTCCAAACAATGGAAACTTGAATTTAATTTTTAGAAATCAAATGTGTTAATTACAGGGCAGAAAGTTAACCATTATAGAAAGTGGAACCTTGGTAATAATTTTATTACAGAAATAGACAAGTACAAATATCTTGGTACTATTATCTCTCGATCCTACACAGACACCGATCATATTGATGAGGTAGTTAAGAAAGGAAACAGAATAATCGCTTATATTACTTCGATTATAAACAATCAAGAAGATTTTAATAGAATGTATTACGGGGACCTGTTATGGAAGACAATAGGCTTACCGACTATAAACTATGCTTGTTCGGTAATATTAACAGCTCTGTCGACGAGCTTGACAATCTACAATATCGAATGGCTAGAATCATCCTTAAAGTCAGGCTCCGGAGGAAAAAAAATTTTTTGATATGTTGTAGAAATGATTTTTCTAAGACAGAAAAAAATTTTTTTCCTCCGGAGCCTGACTTTAAGGCTCCTAGAAACATAGCAAAAGAAGCGCTTCTAGGAG
>NW_022742485.1:0-1396 GCF_011630105.1 Anneissia japonica | reverse complement strand
TTTCGATAAAAATATTCTTTTCTTCTTTTTAAGGAACCACAATGTTGAAGCAGAAATTTTATTAGCTTTAAGGTCTAGGCTCTAAAGCAAATCAATATCATCAATCAAAATAATCTCTTTGTTTTTTATTTCCAGGAACCCAAATGTTGAAGCTCCTATCGCAAAATATCAGACCAGACAGCAACATTGATTGAAAATATTAATTATACATTCAATGGAATGAATTTCAGTTATCTTGCTATTTCAAATATACTCATAATACACCACTTTACATACATGATATACTAGGCTAGACCTTGCCTAGGCCTAGCCTACTAATAGTTAGGTAGTAGTTAGGCCAAGGTCTCTCTATCTAGACTGCCAGGGGAAGGTATAAAAACCAGCTTTTTATAAAAGGATGACGTGATAGCCAACCCTATCTTAAAGCTAATACTTGTGAACCATGATGCTGTTAAAATACAAAAAGTAATTAAGTAGGAAGTTAAAAAAAGCTGCTGTAAAAAACAATTGCTGCATATATTTCTACAATTTTTTGTATATTTTTTACACACAGGTGCTAATCTAACAATTATTTCTATGTGCCCTAGAAACCACACTTATTTGAGTTTTTACCAGTGATATACTCATGACATTATTATTCCATCACCACAGGTTTTTTAGGATGTCACCAAAGAGGTTTGATCATCTGTTGGAATTGATAGAACCTTATCTACAACCAAGGGTCAACAGAGGAAGAGAGACAATCTGTTCTGAAGAGAGGCTTTGTATCACAATTCGGTTCCTGGCTAGTGGCAATAGCATGACAGATATGGCCCTTCAATTTCTGTGTGGGCATTACTACAGGTACGTGTAAATCATTCGTGAGATTTGAAATTTAAATATTTTATTTATCTCCCACAGGTATAACAAGACATCAAAGAAACTAGAGCGGCAAGCTGCAGCCAGCTGAAAAAAAAGAAAAAAAAAGGGAAGACCAAAATGTAAAAGCTGAGGACTTCAGTCAATGTGTGCTCCAAGTGCAACCCACCCAGATTGAAGAAGAAAATATTTGTACATGTGACCGAATTTACCAAAGAATATGGCCATCGAGTGCCATGTTCGTGAGGTGCGGTAATTCGGTTCTGCTGCGCTGTGCACCAGTTACTGGGAAGTGTAATAAAGCACTTTAAAATAGGGTATACAGTGTGTCTGTAATACCCATGATGGAAATAATGCAATCTAGATTTGGAATTTATTTTGCAGAATTTATGTCCAGTAACTGTACAACTATCAAAAGTTTCTAATGCTGCCAAATTCAAAGAGCAACAATTTTTGTTGTGTATTATTCTCTTATTTAACACACAATAACATAATCTGTTGTCAAATACTTGCTCTTTGTATTTGAAGGTCCCAAGCC
>NW_022742484.1:0-640 GCF_011630105.1 Anneissia japonica | reverse complement strand
GCAGATTGGGCAAGAGCTGGTCTAGGGTTACCTGCTGTAAGTTTGATTTGATTTGATTTATTTTTTATTCAGTGTCACACATTACAATAAAATTAAGAGAAAATACATAGAGATATAAAAGAGAAAAAATTAATGGAATGCCTGGATGACCCATTAAGTCTTGTGTTAGTACACCAGACTTATTTCCAATGTGGTCAAGAAGCCAGAAGAATTATTGCACAGAAGTGAATATTTACAGATAGTTACCGACAAGTCCAAAAATAAGGCCATGTAACAAATATCTTATCACCTCCACCAGCAAGAATGAAAAGTTTTCATTGTCTTTTTGGTCTAGTGGTATAACATTCATTGTGTATGTAGAATGTGGTTAAGTCCAATTGGATGTTGATAATTTTCTTTTTTAATATCAAAAACATTGATGATGACAATAATTATAATGGTAATACCGGTACATTCATAATAATAATTACAATGTGATGAGGAACTCATCCTATTACTTCCAAAACTATTCTGTGATTCCACCAAGAGATTGTTGTTTACTGTGAAGTTTATTTCATATCTGTACCTCCATGTTTTACCAGTTTTTATAATTTGAACAATACCTTTATTGCCAAGTTATATTTTTAGTAATGTTTTTATT
>NW_022742483.1:0-2455 GCF_011630105.1 Anneissia japonica | reverse complement strand
AAGACTATACAATATATAAATAAATAAAACGTTTCTCTTGCTTGCTATATACTAATAATATATGCTAATAATAATAATAATAATAATAATAATAATAATAATAATAATAATAATAATAATAATAATAATTGTAAAGTGTATAATACATAGTTCCCTAAAAATGTCCATCAGAACACCTCCTTATAATTATAGTAATATAGCCTAGGCCCACAAACAATTGCATCTTCTTGGCAAATGCGTTTCTATTCATCTCTGGCTGATGGGTAATGCCTTGCTTGAATGGCTATCGGCAGAGGGGTGTAAGGTATTATATTGAATAGCTGACTAAAACCTTACCAAAAACAGTGATTAATATCATATCTTCGTAAGTATTTATCCAATTTTAACGGGAAAAGCGTGAAAATGTTCAAAATCATGAAATACAACATTATTCGTAGCCCACTATATAATTTATGGCATAACATTATAAAATAAATGTGCATCAGTCAAGGATTGCTTATATGTAGGTGTGATAACCTAAGAGATTAATCACAAGATAAAGGCTAATCCTTTTTTCCATTTAGCCATGGATCTCAACCTGCAAAATGTACTGGACCTATTCCGAGGATTATCCCGGCCACATCTTGAGGATTGTAATAATTATGGTTTATCTAGATATAGTAGATATTCATGAAATATATAAATTAAAAGATCATAGGAATACCATAGACTGCAGTTGACTATACACAATAATTCCTAGAAGTAAAACTCTCCTCGAACAACGTTCCATTTATTTTTTAGTCTAGGTTTTGGGGCCAGAATAAATCACCATTTCTAAAATCAACATTATTAATAAATCTTAAATTTCAAAAATTATGATTTGATAATACGAAAAAAATGAACAATTCCAAATAAGGTTTTATGGAAGCAGGTCAACTGGGCCACAAGTCAACTTGGCTACAGTCAACTCGGCCACAAGTCAACTCGGCCACAAATCAACTCGGCCACAAAAAGTTCGGCTGCAGTCAACTCGGCCACAAGTCAACTCGGCCACAAGTTAACTCGGCCACAAGTCAACTCGGCCACAAGTTATTTATAATTAAAATAAAATGTAAATATTACAGTTTCTGCATCCTTTTTCTTCAATATGATTAAAATGAAGTAGACAGTATATTTTAGTAAAATTCTGATCATCGTCTCATCGTCGTGAGATCGTTGTATACATTTCTTCACACTGTACTCTTATTCAACAGAGAAATCCCGCCACTTACGGAATGGAATAAAATCTGACAATTGTAACATTAACAATTTAAGCAATCTTCATTATTAAGAAAAACACATATATTAATGTTTAATTTTGTTTACGTTAAAACACTGACATAAAACATGAGTACATACAGTAGATCTAATCATAAAAAATTGAAATAGAAAAACCACATTATGATTTTTTTAAATGTTAAAAATTTATTTTGAATCCGACTAAAATCAAATGAATGCACGATAGCGTGCATTTTGATACTATTTTCTTCAGAACCACGCCTGAGAATTAGGCCTACGTTAAAATTAGGTGGGGTGCTGCAGCATCTAGTATCAATCATCCACAATAGGAACAATTGGTATTGTTGAGTGACAGACTTCAGTCCTTAATAACGATGATAAAGGTGATAACAACAACAATATTAATAGTAATATTTATTTTAACAATACTAATAGTAATAATATGGTAATAATAACGATATTAAAATATCTATTTTAATAATACTAATTAGTAATAATAACATTGAAGGTGATAATAGCAATAATAACAGCAATAACAAATTAAAGATAACGTTTATTTTTATAATAATAGTAATACTAATTAGTAATAATAATAATAATTATGATACTTATAATACTAGGCCTACTTAATAATAATAGGGTGATAATATCGATTATAAAGGTAACAACAACAACAACAACAACAACAACAATAATAATAATAATAATAATAATAATAATATGATAATAATAATAATAAAAATAATAATAATAATAATAATAATAATAATATAAGAAAAATACGAATAAAACACCAATAACAATATTTTTAAAATTACTATTATTAAAATAATAATACTAAGACTAATATATAATAATAATATGAATAAAAAAAAAATCGAGAATTTTGTATTATTTATATTGTAACAATAATAATATCAGCAAAAATTTAAACAATACATAATGTTAATGCTAATACTAATAATTATTATTAAAACTAACGGTAATGAAAACAACAATAATAATAACAATGACACCAATAATAACAGTAATAACAGCAATAATAACAAATGTGGCCGAGTTGATTTTGTGGCCGAGTTAACTTGTGGCCGAGTTGACTTGTGGCCGAGTTGACTTGTGGCCGAGTTGACTGCAGCCGAACTTTTTGTGGTCGAGTTGATTTGTGGCCGAGTTGACTTGTGGCCGAGTTGACTTGTGG